>NW_017218417.1:0-11924 GCF_001704415.2 Capra hircus | reverse complement strand
CGGCGCCTCTGGGGATTGCTCTTGCGTCGATGGCCTGGCCCCCCAAGCAACTCGCATGGGGACTGGTCTTTCCTGAGACCACCAGAGCGGCGTCCCTGAGATCCCCGTCGTAAGTCGAGAGCACCTGCCGCAACTCGAGAAAATCCAGGAGGTTCTCCCTCCAGGCGAGATGAGGCCCATTTCCGCTGAGGCGTCTCGAGGCTAATCAAACCTAACCTCTGGAACTTCCAAAGGTCTTACAACCTTGCTGCAACTCAAGAAGTTCCCCGACATACCCGTCTCCACTCGAGAGGAAGCACGAGAGTCCGCCCACATCAGAGGAGCCCCGTTTCGCCTCCTAGCTCGAGAGGAGGGATCCTTTCCCTGCGTGGTGGGAAAGAATTCCCGAGTGTTCCCGTCGCATCTCAAGAGGAGGTGCTCTCCACAGGAATGGCGAGAGGAACTCCAGGATCGTGCCACCATTCCCAGAGTCCCCCAGATGCTCTCAGTCCATTCCAGGGAAACCTGTTTTCCCTGCACTGCTCCACTTTCAGCCGAGGATCGACTCACACCACGGTGGCACGTGGACAGCCCTGTGGGAAAGCCTCGTGGGAAGCTCGTGAAAGCCTCGAGGGAAAGCCACAGATCCTTGATCACCGAAGGGAAAGGGCGACACTGCTGCTACAGCTCGGAAGAAATTGGCACGTGCATGCCCCTACTCGAGACGAGGACTGACGCCCTGGTGAGACTCCAGAAGTACCCCAAATCCATGTCAGCACTGGAGAGGAATCCTCAGGTTTCGGCACTGACTCCACACAAGGTCTTAGGCCCCAGCATCGAAGGAGAGGAATCCCGAGAGGCCCCGAGCAACTCGCATGGGACTGTCCTTTCCTGAGGCCACCAGAGCGGGACCTTGAAGTCACGTCGTAAGTCGAGAGCACCTGTCCCAACTCGAGAAAATCCAGGAGGTTCTCCCCTCCAGGCGAGATGAGGCCATTTCCGCTGAGGCGTCTCGAGGCTAATCACCCTAACCTCTGGAACTCCCAAAGCGTCCTTCACACTTTTTGCTGCAACTTAAGAAGTTCCCCGACATACCCAGCTCCACTCGAGAGGGAAGCACGAGAGTCCCGCCCACATCCAGAGGAGCCCCGTTTCCATCTCATAGCTCGAGAGGGAGGGATACTTTCCCTGCGTGTTTCGGAAAGAATTCCCGGCGTTCCCATCGCATCTCAAGAGGAGGCGCTCTCTCCACAGGAAAGGCCGAGAGGAACGTCCAGGGTCGTTGCCCACCATTCCCACAGTCCCCCAGATGTCTCAGTCTATTCCAGGGAAACCTGTTTTCCCTGCACTGGCCTCGACTTTCCAAGCCGAGGATTGACTCACACCTCGGTGCCACGTGGGACAGCACTGTGGAAAAGCCTCTTGGGAAAGCCTCATGGGAAAGGCCTCGAGCGAAAGTCACAGATACCTTGATCCACCGCGAAGGGAAGTGTGACACTGCTGCAACAGCTCGGGAGGAAAGCCTCCGTGCATGCCCCCACTCGAGACGAGGACTGACTTCCCTGGAGAGACTCCAGAAGTACCCCAAGATCCATGTCGGGACTGGGAGAGGAATCCTCAGGTTCCGGCACTGACTCCATACAAGGTCTTAGGACCCAGCATCGACGGGAGTGGAATCCCGAGAAGCCCGCCGAGCAACTCGCATGGGGACTGGCCTTTCCTGTGGCCACCAGAGAGGGACTCTGAGGTAACCGTCGTAAGTCGAGAGCACCTGCCGCAACTCGAGAAAATCCAGGAGGTTCTCCCCTCCAGGCGAGATGAGGCGCATTTGTGCTGAGGCGTCTCAGGGTAATCACCCTAACCTCTGCAACTTCCAAAGGGTCCTTCACAACCTTGCTGCAACTCAAGAGGTTGCCCGACATACCCGTCTCCACTCGAGAGGAAGCACGAGAGTCCCGCCCACATTCAGAGGAGCCCCGTTTTGCGCCTCCTAGCTAGAGAGGGAGGGATCCTTTCCCTGCGTGGTCGGGAAAGAATTCTGAGTGTTCCGTCGCATCTCAAGAGGAGGCGCTCTCCACAGGAATGGCGAGAGGAACTCCAGGATCGTGCCACCATTCCCAGAGTACCCCAGATGCCTCAGTCCATTCCAGGGAAACCTGTTTTCCCTGCACTGACTCGACTTTCAGCCGAGGATCGACTCATACCACGGTGGCACTTGGGACAGCCCTGTGGGAAAGACTCGTGGGAATGTCTTGTGGGAACGTCTCGTGGGAAAGCCTCGAGGGAATGCCACAGATCCCTTGATCCACGTGAATGGAAGCGTGACACTGCTGGAACAGCCCGGGAGGAAAGCGCACGTGCATGCCCCCACTCGAGACGAGGACTGACTTCCCTGGGGAGACTCCAGAAGTACCCCAAGGTCCATGTAAGCAATATTGAGGAATCCTCAGCTTCCGGCACTTTCTCCACACAAGGTCTTAGACCGCAGCAAGAACGGGAGAGGAATCCCGAGAGGCCCCCGAGAAACTCGCATGGGGACTGGCCTTTCCTGAGGCCACCAGAGCGCGTCACTGAGGTCCCCGTCCTAAGTCGAGAGCCCTACTGCAACTCGTTAAAATTCCGGAGGTTCTCCCCTCCAGTCGAGATGAGGCCCATTTTCGCTGAGGTGTCTCGAAGGCTAATCACACCTAACCTCTGGAACTTCCAAAGGGTCCTTCACACCCTTGCTGCAACTCAAGTCGTTCCCCGTCATACCCGGCTCCACTCGAGAGGAAGCACGAGAGTCCCGCCCACATCCAGAGGAGCCCCGTTTCCGACTCCTAGCTCGAGAGGAGGGATCCTTTCCCTGCGTGGTCAGGAAAGAATTCCCGTCGTTCCCGTCGCATCTGAAGAGGAGGCGCTTTCCACAGGAAAGGCAAGAGGAACTCCAGGGTCGTGCCACCATTCCCAGAGTCCCCCAGATATCTCAGTCCATTCCAGGGAAACCTGTTTCCCCTGCACTGCCTCGACTTTCAAGCCGAGGATCGACTCACACCACGGTGGCACGTGGGACAGCCCTGTGGGAAAGCCTCGTCGGAAAGCCTCGAGGGGAAGCCACAGATCCCTTGATCCACGCGAAGGGAAGCGCGACACTGCAGCTACAGCTCGGAAGGAAAGCACACGTGCATGCACCCACTCGAGACGAGGACTAACTCCCCTGGGGAGACTCCAGAAGTACCCCAAGATCCATGTCAGCACTGGAGAGGAATCCTCAGGTTCTGGCACCGACTTCACACAAGGTCTTAGGCCCCGGCATCGACGGGAGAGGAATCCCGAGAGGCCCCCGAGCAACTCGCATAGGGACTGGCCTTTCCTGAGGCCACCAGAGTGGGTCCCTGAGGTCCCCGTTGTAAGTCGAGAGCACCTGCCACAACTCGAGAAAATGCAGGAGGTTCTCCCCTCCAGACGAGATGAGGCTCATTTCCGCTGAGGCATCTCGATGCTAATCACATCTAACACCTGGAACTTCCAAAGAGTCCTTCACACCCTTGCTGCAACTCAAGAAGTTCCCCGACATACCCGTCTCCACTCGAGAGGAAGCACGACGAGAGTACCGCCCACATCCAGAGGAGCCCCGTTTCCCCCTCCTAGCTCGAGAGGAAGGATCCTTTCCCTGCGTGTTCGGGAAAGAATTCCCGGCGTTCCCGTCGCATCTCAAGAGGAGGCGCTCTCCACAGGAAAGGCGAGAGGAACTGCAGGGTCGTGCCACCATTCCCTGAGTTCACCAGATGTCTCAGTCCATTCCAGGGAAACCTGTTTTCCCTGCACTGCCTGGACTTTCAAGCCTAGGATCGACTAAACCACGGTGGCACGTGGGACAGCCCTGTGGGAAAGCCTCGTGGGAAAGCCTCGTGGGAAAGCCTCGAGGGAAAGCCACAGATCACTTGATCCTCGCGAAGGGAAGCGTGACACTGCTGATACAGCTCGGGAGGAAAGCGCACGTGCATGACCCCACTCGAGACGAGGACTGACTCCCCTGGGGAGACTCCAGAAGTACCCCAAGATCCATCTCAGCACTGGGGAGGAATCCTCAGATTCCGGCACCGACTCCACACAAGGTCTTAGGCCCCGGCATCGACGGGAGAGGAATCCCGAAAGGCCCCCGAGCAACTCGCATGGGGACTGGCCATTCGAGGGACTACCAGAGCGTGTCCCTGAGGTCCCCATCATAAGTCGAGAGCAACGGCCGCAACTCCAGAAAATCCAGGAGGTTCTCCCCTCCAGGCAAGATGAGGCCCATTTCCGCTGAGGCGTCTTCAGGCTAATCACACCTAACCTCTAGAAATTCCAAAGGGTCCTTCAAGCCTTGCTGCAAATCAAGAAGTTCCCCGACATACCCGTCTCCACTCGAGAGGAAGCACGAGAGTTCTTCCCACATCCAGAGGAGCCCCGTTTCCGCCTCCTAGCTCGAGAGGAGGGATCCTTTCACTGCGTGGAAGGGAAAGAATTCGCGGCGTTCCCGTCGCATCTCAAGAGGAGGCGCTCTCCACAGGAAAGACGAGAGGAACCCCAGGGTCGTGCCACCATTCCCAGAGTCCCCCAGATATCTCAGTCCATTCGAGGAAAACCTGTTTTCCCTGCACTGCCTCGACTTTCAAGGCGAGGATTGACTCACACCACGGTGGCACGTGGGACAGCCCTGTGGCAAAAAGCTCGTGGGAAAGCCTTTTGGGAAAGCCTTGAGGGAAAGCTACAGATCCCTTGATCCACGCGAAGGGAAGGGTGACACTACTGCTACAGCTCAGTATGAAAGCGCACGTGCATGCCTCCACTCGAGACGAGGACTGACTCCCCTGGGGAGACTCCATAAGTACCCCAAGATCCATGTCAGCACTGGAGAGGAATCCTCAGGTTCCGGCAACCACTCCACACAAGATCTTAGGCCCCGGCATCGACGGGAGAGGAATCAAGAGAGGCCCCCGAGCAACTCGCATGGGTACGGGCCTTTCCTGAGGCCACCAGAGCGGGTCACTGAGGTCCCCCTCGTAAGTCCAGAGCACCTGCCGCAACTCGAGAAAATCCAGGAGGTTCTCCCTTCCAAGTGAGATGAGGCCCATTTCCGCTGAGGCGTCTCCAGTCTAATAACACCTAAGCTCTGGAACTTCCAAAGGGTCATTTACACACTTGCTGCAACTCAAGAAGTTCCCCGATATACCCGTCTCCACTCGAGAGGAAGCACGAGAGTACCACCCACATCCAGAGGAGCCCCGTTTCCGCCTCCTAGCTCGAGAGGAGGGATCCTTTCCCTGTGTGGTCGGGAAAGAATTCCCGTCGTTTCCATCGCATCTCAAGAGGAGACGCTCTCCACAGGAAAGGCGCGAAGAACTCCAGGGTCGTGCAACCATTCCCTGAGTCCCCCAGATGTCTCAGTCCATTCCAGGGAAACCTGTTTTCCCTGCACTGCCTCGATTTTCAAGCCGAGGATAGACTCACACCACGGTGCCACGTGGGACAGCCCTGTGGGAAAGCCTCGTGGGAAAGCCTCGAGGGAAAGCCACAGATCCCTTGATCCCCACGACGGGAAGCGTGACACATCTGCTACACTGTCCCTGAGGTCACGGTCGTATGTCGAGAGCACCTGCCGGAACTCGAGAAAATCCAGGGGGTTCTCTGCTCCAGTCTAGATGAGGCCCATTTTCTCTGCGGCGCCTCGAGAGTAATCACACCTAAACTCTGGAACTTCCAAACGTTCCTACACACTCTTGCTACAACTCAAGAAGTTCCCTGACATACCCGTCTCCACTCCAGAGGAAGTACGAGGGTCCGGCCACCTCCAGAGGAGCTCCGTTTCCGCCTCCAAGCTCGAGATGAGGGATCCTTCCCTGCTTGCTCGGGAAAGAATTCCCGACGTTTCCGACGCATCTCAAGAGGAGGCGCGCTGCACAGTAAAGGCGAGAGGAACTCATGGGTCGTGCCACCATTCCAAGAGTCCCCCAGATGTCTCAGTCCACTCCAGAGGATCCTGTTTTCCCTGCACTGCTTCGACTTTCACGCCGAGGATCGACTCACACCACGGTGGCACGTGGGACAGCCCTGTATGAAAGCCTCGTGGGAAAGCCTCGAGGGAAAGCCACAGATCCCTTGATCCACGCGACGGGAAGCGGAACACTGCTGCTACAGCACGGGAGGAAAGCGCACGTGCATGCCCCCACTCGAGACGAGCACTGACTCCCCTGGGGAGACTCCAGAAGTACCCCAAGATGCATGTCAGCCCTGGAGAGGAATCCTCAGGTTCCGGCCCCGACTCCAGAAAAGGTCTTAGGCCCCAGCATCGACGGGAGTGGAATCATGAGTGGCCGCATAGCAACACGCATGGGGACTGGCCTTTCCTGCGGCCGCCAGAACGGGTTCCTGAAGTCCCCGTCGTAAGTCGAGAGCACCTGCCGAAACTCCGTAAAATACAGGAGGTTCTCCCCTGCAGGCGAGATGAGGCCAGTTTCCACTGAGGTGTCTCGAGGCTAATCACACGTGACCTCTGGAACTTCCAAAGAGTCTTTCACAGTCAAGCTGCAACTCAAGAAGTTCCCCGACACACCCGTCTCCACTCAAGAGGTAGCACGATGGTCCCGGCCACATCCTGAGGAGCTCCGTTTCCGGCTCATACCTCGAGATGAGGGATCCTTTCCCTGCTTGGTCGGAAAAGAATTCCCGGCATTCCCATCGCATCTCAAGGGAGGCGCTCTCCAAAGGAAAGGGGAGAGGAACTGCAGGGTCGTGCCACCATTCCAAGACTCCCCCAGATGTGTCAGTCCGTTCCACAGGAACCTGTTTTCCCTGCACTGCCTCGGCTTTCACGCCGAGGATCGACTCACACCACCGTGACACGTGGGACAGCCCTGTGGGAAAGCCTCGTGGGAAAGACTCGAGGGAAAGCCACAGATCCCTTGTTCCACGCAAGGGGAACCGTGACACTGCTGCTACAGCATGGGAGGAAATGGCACGCTCATGCCCCCACTCGAGACGAGGCCTGACTCCCTTGTGGAGACTCCAGAAGTACCCCAAAATCCATGTCAGCACTGGAGAGGAATCCTCAGCTTCCGGCCCCGACTCCACACAAGAAGAGCACCTGCTGAAACTCGGAAATATCCAGGAGCCTCTCCATTCCAGGCGACATGAGGCCCATTTCTGCTGAGGCATCTCGAGACTAACCACACCTAACCTCTGGAACTTCCAAAGGGTCCTTCACACCCTTGCTGCAACTCAAGAAGTTCCCCGACATACCCTTTCCTCTTCACATTCTGCCATAATGGTGGTGTCATCTGCATATCTAAGTTTATTGATATTTCTACCGGCAATCTTGATTCCAGTTCATGTATCTTCCATCCCAGCATGTTTCATGATGTACTCTGCATATAAGTTAAATAAACAGGGTGACAATATACAGCCTTGACATACTCCTTTTCCTTTTTGGAACCAGTCTGTTGTTCCATGTCCTGCTCTAACTGTTGCTTCCTGACCTTCATCCAGATTTCTCAAGAGGCAGGTTAGGTGGTCTGGTGTTCCCATCTCTTTCAGAATTGTGGCTAAAACAACAGTATAAGGACCTTTCCGATGTCAGGCCAAGGAATTGTGTTTCCAGTCATTGAGCCACACCTGATCACTGAGCACAAATTCATGAATCTGTTCCTCAAGGGGGAATGATATTCTTTTTTATACAAACTTAGTTACCTGATTTATTACCTAACCTAATTGTTCCATCTGCTATGAAATCCCACCCCCTTACTTGTGGCAAATCTGCTAACACCTGCCTCACTGTGGGAGGGGGTCTCCCATAGAAAATTTCATAAGGACAACAACTGTGGGAACGTGCGGTTACCCGTAATATGAGTAAGTCTGCCGGAAGCAAGCCCATCCATGTACAGTCAGTCTCTATGATCCATTTTGAAAGTGTTTCTTCAAGAGTTTGGTTGTTTCTTTCCACCATTCCAGAACACTGGGGCCTATATGCTGTATGTAATTTCCACTGATATTTAGAGCTTCACATACCTGTTAATTAACGCGGCTACAAAGACAGGGCCATTGTCGGATTCTATACTGGTTGGAAACCCAAGTCTGGGAATTATTTCTCAAATCAGCGAGCTACTTCATTTTCTTTTTCAGATCAGGTAAGGAAGGCCTCTGCCCAACCGAAGAAGGTACCTACTATTCTAGTAAGTCATGATAACAGGTGACTGCCTTTGCTTCCCCGAAGGACACTCGCTTTCCCTGCATCCTGAGAACTCCACGTCTCAGCCAGTTGGAAAAGCGCTTCTTGGAGGTCATTATTCAGGGGCAACTTCCCCTGGAGCCCGGGGCCATAGGGAGCGGCTCCACACTCCCAGGGAAAGGCAGAGCCACAGCCACACATCTGTCCCATCCCCTTTGCTCTGTAGGAGAGCTCTAGTGAGCCTAGGTCTGTCAGGAAAATTCTTGGCTCCTTTGCGGACACATTCTATGTGTGAAACTGCATCCAGGACCTAGGGGCCACAGGGCGCCTGTTTCTCTCGGGGGCGGAGGGGTGGGGAGCCTGAAGCAGTGCGGCCCAGCAACAGCTTCCACATCCATCCAATTGCTCTTTTCTTACCTCTGATAGAACTAGCTTTGTTCCAGCCTTTGGCAATTTGGAGGCAAGCGGGCCCCACTTCCTCCCCAAGGAGGCATGGGACCTACTCTGAGTGGAAAGGCCCCTCACGGAGCTGAACCCAGGAAGGCACCCAGTCATGTCTGACACATTCCTGCATCCTGCTTCTTCATGAGCAATACCGCTATAAGCTAAGAATGTCTTTCCAAGGCTCAGAAAGGACAGGGGAGATGCATGGTGCTGCCTCTGGAATTTCGGTCCTCTGAGCAGACCTGGAGGTCTCCCCTTGAAGGAGCTCACCAGTTTCTTCCAAATACAGGCTTGCAAACACACACTGGGTGGCTGCCTCTTCTTCCCTGAAGGACGATCACTTTCCCCGCATCCTGTGAACTCTGCATCCCAGCCTGCTGGAAAAGCGCTTCTTGGAGGTCATTTTTCAGGGACAATTTTCCCTGGAGCCCGGGGCTGTACGGAGGGCCCCATGCTCGCTGGGAAAGGCAGAGTCACATCCACAGTCTGTTCTACCCCTTTTGCCCTGTAGGAGAGCTCTAGTGAGCCTAGGTCTGTCAGGAAAATTCTTGGCTCCTATGGGGACACACCCTGTGTGTTAACCTGCATATCGGACCTAGGGGCCACAGGGCGCCTGTTCCTCTCGGGGGGGACCCTGAAGTGGTGTGGCCCAGCAACAGCCTGAACATCCATTCGATTGCTCTTTTCTTCCTTCTGATACAGCTAGCTTTGCTTCTCGCTTTGGCATTTCGGAAGCCAGGGGGAGCCCCACCGCTGTTGTCCTGGGGTCTATTGGAGGTACCGGGTCTATTGGACACCAGCATGGCACCCGACCCCCTCAGACACACTCCCGCAGCCTCCTTCCCCATGGGCAGGACCGTTCTGACCTAGGAATGTGTTCCCAAGGCTCAGAAAATGCAGGGAGACACACGGCCCTGACTCTGGAACTGAGGCCGTTGGAGCAGGCCTGGAGGTCTGACGTCTGAGACGCCAAACACTTGCTGCAAGATACAGGTGTGAAAACACACTCTCCGGGGCTGCCTTTCCTTCCTCCAAGGAAGAGAGCTTTTCCAGTCTCCTCCGTGCTGAGTCATACAAGGCTGCAAAGGTTTGGCTTAGAGGGCATTTCTCAGCGGCAATGGCCCCTGAGGCCCTGCACCATGGGAGGGATCCTACCCTCCCAGGGGAAGTCAAAGCAACCTCCAAACAGCTGTTCTACTCATATTTCCTCTGCAGGAGGGAGCTAGTGAGCCCAGGTCTGTCTGGAACGTTCTTGGATCCTGCGGGGAAATCATCCTGGGAGCCCACCTGGATACCAGTCGTAGGGGCTAAAATTCGCATTTTCCTTCCTTGGAGCCCTAACGCAGTACAGCCTAGCAACTGCTTGAAAATCCATCCTGTTGCTGTTTTCTTCCCTCTGACAGAGCGAGCTTTGCTCCCCATTTTGGGATTTCAGAAGCAAGGTGGTGGCCTGCAACTCCTTGCCTGGGGTCCATTGGAGGTGGCAAGGTGCCCTCGACCAGGTGACCCCAGCATGACACCTGGCCCCCTCAGACACACTCCCGCAGCCTGCTTCCCCATGGGCAGGACTGCTCTCACCTAGGAATGTGTTTGCAAGGCCAGGAAACTGCAGGGAGACACAAGGCCCTGATTCTGGAATTGAGTCTGTTGGAACAGGCCTGCAGGTCTTCTGTCTAACAAGCCAAACACTTGCTGCAAGATACAGGCCTGAAAACACACTCTTGGGCTGCCTTTCCTTCCTCCAAGGAAGAGAGTTTTCTCAGCCTCCTGTGGGCTGAGAGTCACACAGGGCTGAAAAGCACTTGCTGGGAGATTATTTTTCATTGGCCATGGCCCCTGAGGCCCTGTGCTCAGGGAGGGCTCCCTCCCTCCCAGGGAAAGTCAAAGGAAGCTCCAAATGGCTGTTCAATCATGTTTCTGAGAGAGTCATTGCCAAGGCAGGTTTCTAAGAAGTTCAAGGGTCCCCAAGGAGAGAGGGGTCTAGAATTCTCAAGGAGGAAGAAAGGACAAACTGTTTTTCCCTCTACATTCCTTAGGATTATATAACAATCATGCATCCTTCTTGAGGACGGGTCTCTGGAAAAAACCTTCTGGCTAATCCTGTTATCTTAAAATGTCAATTATGGGAGTAGGTCTAGTGAGTCTTTACAACCTCCAGACATTCTTTTGTTCGTCATAACTTATTGGAGAGTATATAACTCCATTACTAACACTAGCAAGGGGGTACGTTTTCTGCCCCTTGTGATGTCTCTGTCAGAAGCTTTCTCTATCTCCTTTATACTTTAATAAAACTCTATTGCACAAAAGCTCTGAGCAATCAAGCCTCGTCTTGGGCCCTGGATTGAATTCTTCTCCTCCATAAGCAAGAATCCCAGCATCTTTTCGTGGTTCAGCAACAATATTTCATTTCCTCTGCAGGAGAGAGCTAGTGAGCTTAGGTCTGTCTGGAACATTCTTGGATCCTGTGGGGAAAATATCCTGTGCACACATCTGGATACTGGGCCTAGAGGCCAAAATTTGCATTTCTTTCCGGGGAGCCCTAACGTGGTGTGACTTAGCAACTGCTTGAAAATCCATCCCATTGCTGTTTTCCTCCTTCTGACAGAGCTGGCTTTGTTCCCTGCTTTGGGATATCTCAACCGAAGGGCCGGTCCATAGCTACTCGCCTGGGGCCCATTGGATGTGCAAGGTGCCCTCGACTAGGTGACCCTAGCATGGCACTCAGCCCGCTCAGACACACTCCCGAGGCTTCTTTCTCATGGGAAGCACTGCTCCAACCTAGGAATGTGTCTGCAATGCTTGGAAAGTGCAGTGAGACACACAGCCCTGACTCTGCAATTGAGGCCCTCAGAGCAAGCCTGCAGCTCTGATGTCTGAGAAGCAAAACACTTGCTGCAAAGAGAGGCCTGAAAACACACTCTCTGTGGATGACTTTCCTTCCTCTAAGGAAGATAGTTTTCCCAGTCTCCTGCTTCCTGAATGTCACACAGCTGGAATGCGCTTGCTTGGAGGTCGTGATTCAGTGGCAATGACCCCTGAGGCCCTTTGCCCAGGGAGGGCTCCCACACTCACAGGCAAATCAAAGCAACTTCCAAGTGAGTCAGCTCTTCACATCAAGTGGCCAAAGTATTGGAGTTTCAGGTTCAGTATTAGTCCTTCCAATGTATATTCAGACCTGATTTCCTTTAGGATGGAGTGGTTGCGTCTCCTTGTAGTCTAAGCGACCTACAAGCATCTTCTCCAACACCACAGTTCAAAAGCATCAATTTTCAGCTGTCACTTTCTTTATAGTACATCTTTCATATCCATCCATGAC
>NW_017218416.1:0-11925 GCF_001704415.2 Capra hircus | reverse complement strand
TTTGGGTAAACTCCGAGAGTTGGTGATGGACAGGAAGCCTGTGGTTCATAGGGTCGCAAAGAGGTGGACATGACTGAGTGACTGAACTGAAATGAGAACAGTGAGAGGCTGTAAGAAATTAAAAGAGGAAAAAGACGTGGTCCCAGTTATCACATAGAATCCAATCCAGTGGAGGAAATAATGAAAACACCATCCCCAAAAACTAATGCTAGGAACAGTATAATGTCATAGAAGAAAGAATAGAATACTTTAAGTCTTCAATCGAGGGAGGAGAAGCAGATAATCCAGTTGGGAAAAGCCAAGAAATGCTCTGTGAGGATCAAATATGAAAATGTCCTTCTTCCTTAATGAAAATGAAACTTGGCTTCTCCATGGTTGGTGAGAAAAGACAATTCTTGGTTGACAAACATCCTCCACATTTGAATACTGAGACACAGTCAGGACAGGCTGAAATTGTTTAAAGAGACTTAAATAAGAGTGGTGTGCTGTGCTAATTCACATCCACCTCCTTGTGAACCCATGGACTGATGCCTGCCAGGCTCCTCTGTCCGCGGGATTCTCCAGGTAAGAATACTGGAGTGGGTTGTCATTTCCCACTTCAAGGGGTCTCCTTGACGCAGGGATCAACACCATTTCTCTTGCGTCTCCTGCCCTTGGCAGGCGGGTTCTTCACCACCAGCACCGCCTGGAGAGCCTCCCAAATGAGCGGTGGCACCAACTAAACAAAGCACCGGGGAGCTGGGCCATGTGCTGCACGGCACGCTTGCTCTCTGAGCTCAGAGGCACGCCCCACGCTGATCTCAGCTCCTTCCTCCCTAACCCTGACCCTAACCGTAACCTGCTGTCCCCAAAGCATGAATCCAAGGGCCTAAACATCTTCAACTCTGTGCCCAGTTTTTGACCCTTGCTAACTGTGTTCAGTTCAGTTCAGTCACTGTTTCCGACCCCATGGACTGCAGCATACAAGGTCTCGCTGTCCCTCACCAGCTCCCAGAGCTTGCTCAAACTCAGTCCATCTAGTCAGTGATGCCATCCAACCATCTCATCCTGTGTCGTCCTCTCTCCTCCTGCCCTCAGTCTTTCCCAGCATCAGGGTCTTTTCCAATATGCCAGCTCTTCTCACCAGGTGGCCAAAGTATTGGAGTTTCAGCTTTAACATCAGTCCTTCTAATGAATACTCAGGATTGATTTCCTTTAGGAAGAACTGGTTTGATCTCCTGTCTGTCCAAGGGACTCTCAAGAGTTTTCTCCAAACACCACAGCTCAAAAGCATTAATTCTTCGGTCTCAGCCTTCTTTATGGTCCAGCTTTCACACCCATCCATGACTACTGAAAAAGTAATATGTTTGACATAGCCAACTGTGTAACCCTCAGTAAATGCCTTAAAATCTTTAAGCTTCGGTTTTCTCCTCTATGAAAGGGAGTAGTAACAGTACATATGCAGAAGATTATTGTGTGCTTTAAATTAGATAATACATGCAAATTGCTTTCTACTGTGAACACACATGGTAGATACTCAGCAGCTGTCACTTTGGTGTATTATTGTTGTTAATTTAATCAAAGCTTGTGCTCTTTTTACTGAAAAAAAGTTTTACAAAACTAGGGGAGCACATATGAGGTGGTTATGCTGGCCCAGCATTGATGGAAGAGGGCTGCAGGCTTAGGAAGGAGAAAAGAAGAAATGAAATGGTTCCTGAGGGTGCACAGAGAAGATACGGAATGGAGGTGCAAAAAATGTGGAGGATAGCTTTGGGTAGGAGGAGGGCTTGAGTCAGTATGTTGAAAAATAACTCAATGGAATTGAATTTACTTAGCATTCACTGAAGGCCTGCTTAACTCAAAGCAAAGATAAATCTGTTTTTACTGTAAGGTCATTGCCCAAAGAACAAGACAGACATGTACATTCATACAGGTTTGAATTTGGAGTGGAGAATCCAAATGTGTGTGGTGAGGAGTTAGGGGACATTATCATCCCAGGAAATGGTATAAAATATAAAAAAGAAACAGCAGGAAGAACTAGAAGCCAGGTGGGAAAATCTGTATTAAAAAAAAATAAAACCTGAAAAGTGAAATTTAACAATTGCCAGAATGAATGAAGGGCAAAAACAAGTATGAAAACTGAGAGGGAGGCATAAATATGTCTAAACAAGTTGGGAGGAACTGGGTGGGGTAGGGAGAGGCAAATAGTTTGGCAGCTGTTTGTGCTCATGGAAGAGCTTTATGACAAATGGCATCACACTTTTAGATTAATACAATATTCCTTTTCATTTTAAGCTAACTTTTAAATTTATAATATTTTTACTGAATAAAGTGAATAAATTTAATGGAAGGTTTATTACTGAGTGATTGTTCACAATCTCCCACTCCTGCTTCCTTCTCTTTCTTTGCTTCGGTTTTGTAGGGAATTTTGTTGCTTGGCTTCCAGATAGGGAAAGTTGGCTAATGCATGTCACAAAGAGGAAATGACAAGAAGCCAGAGGGTAAATTAACTGATGTAATCAAGGGCTAAGCAAAGGGAGGGAGAGAGAAAGCGGGGTGAATCGCAGAGTGAGGACTTCCAAAGGTCTGAGGGGATGTGAGTAGAGAGAGACGGAAGTCCAGAGTGAGAGGGAGATGCTGGGGGCAGGGCCAGTGCTGGGAGAGCTGTAAGGGATTTACAAGATGGCGCTATGGGTTCCCAAGTGGAGACCCTTTAGTGTTCTTCCAAGAGACAGAAGTAAATGGTGGAATTGCTTCTATCACTTCTGGTTGCTGCCTATCTGGACTAAAATCCACTGTAGGCTACGCATGTCCTTTACCCATGTGGAACTCAAGTGAGCTTTATCTGGGTGATACTGATAAATGGAATATTTCCTACCATCAGTTCAGTCGCTCAGTAGTGTCTGACTCTTTGTGACCCCATGGACATAAGGCTTTCCTGTCCATCACCAATTGCTGGAGCTTGCTCAAACTCATGTCCATCGAGTTGGTGATGCCATCCAACCATCTCATATCAGTGAACAACGAATGTCACAATCATCAGTGATTGTAGCCGCCAGAGAAGGTGAGCTGGGGAGCCCTAGAGGAAACTCAGGAAGGAGAGAATACCTGCCATCTAGCAGTCATCAGGCAGCCACTCTCCACAGCGAGTCCCGAGGAAACTCGGGATGTGAGAACACAGGATCCTGGCCCCAGATAGCTGAGATGCATATAAAAGGAATGATTTCAGTGAGTCCAGACTCTCGCATCTTCCCACACCTAGAAAAGTGCTAAACTCCTTAACTTGGGATACCTGATTTTCTTTAATTTACAATAATCTTCTGACATTCAAACTACCTGCCCTTTGTTGCCAAACCTCTATATAATCTGTCCTTCCCCTCGGTGCCTCCTCAGAGCAATTCTTTCTGGGTTAAGTAAGATGCTGCCTCCCAGGCTCAAAGTCCTAAAAATTCCTGCTGAATAAAACATAACTGTCAACTTTTATGTTGTGAAAACTTTTTTAAATTTCACAATACATTCAGTTTTACTTCCATTTCTTCTTTTGCTATGCAGTCATTTAAAAAAAACACATAAAAAAACCAGATGTGTAGACATTTACTTCAAAAATGGTCTGTGTCAAATAACTTCCCTTAGAATGATTATGCTTCCTGCCACATGCACATTTGCTGGGCCTGAATTCCAAAAGTGTTGCAAGAATACGTGCACAGCTGGGTTGCTCCACGACACAGCAGCTACGTGATGTGTTGCCATTACGAATCTGCACGAAATGGGCTTTGCGTGTGGAGGGGTCTTCCTGTCTTTCCTCATGATCAGAAACTTATCATCAGGGAGGAGCTGCTGGGTCAGCAATCAGGGTGGATGTGGCGATGACCAGATGCTCTGGAGCTCTTTCCTGGAGCAGGCCTGGAGGGTGGGAGCAAAGGTACCGACCACCAAGTCTTCAGCACAGACCTCTGTTAAAGGGCCGGGGTCTGGGTATATATGGTGCTGAGCCTTCTGTGCCTCCAGAAATCCTCAGCTATCATCTGGGTGGCTAGAGGTGAGGAGCTAGTGGCCTGGCCCTGCCTAGGCAGTTGTTCATGTAACAGGGATGAGCCGGTTTTGACTCCATGTTGGATCTATTTCTTTGATTTGCATGAATGTGTATTAAATTGCTTCAGTAGGGTCTGACTCTTTGAGACCCTATGGACTGCAGCCCTCCAGGCTCTTCTGTCCATGGGATTCTCCAGGCAAGAAATACTGGATTGGGTTGCCACGTTCTGCTCCAGAGGATCTTCCTGACCCAGGGATCAAACTCGCGTTTCTTGGGTCTCCTGCATTGACAAGTGGGTTCTTTACAGCTAGTGCTACCGGGGAAGCCCTTCTTTGACTTTAACCTTTGCTTTTGGTTGCTTTTGTTACTATAATCATACGTAATGGCCTGAAGCACCAAAGAATTGATGCTTTCAAAATGTGTTGCTGGAGAAGACTCTTGAGAGTCCCTTGGACAGCAAGGAGATCAAACCAATCAATCCTAAAGGAAATCAACGCTGAATACACATTGGAAGGACTGATGCTGAAGCTGAAGCTCCAATACTTTGGCCACCTGATGTGAAGGGATGACTCATTGGAAAAGACCTGGATACTGGGAAAGATTCAGGGCAGGAGGATAAGAGGGTGACAGAGGATGAGATGGTTGGATAGCATCACCAATTTAATGGCTATGAATTTGAGCAAACGGTAGGATATAGGGAAGATCAGAGAGGCCTAGTGTTCTGCAGTCCATGGTATTTCAAAGAGTTGGACACAACTTAGCAACTGAACAAAAAATAATGGCCTACCTCAGAGAACCCTGCCCCTATTCCTGACTGTTAAAGCAGCTTTGTTCAACTCACAGAGAGACCCCCTGACCTGCCAACCTGCGAATGTCTGCAGGAAAGAAGACATTAATACATCCTCTCCTATTTTGCAAAATAAATGGACTTTATAATTTGTTTCCTCAACCCTCTTCCTATCCCCCTCCTATCTTCCACCCCCTCCTATCTCTGTTCTAGAAAAGAAACTGGCATCCAGACCCTGATAAGCTGGCTATTTTGAGACAGGAGTCTGCTGTCTTCTGTCTGCCAGCTTTTAGAGTAAAGTCATTATTCCAATTAGTCTATAGAATTATGGCCTCATTCATGATGAGCAGAGTGAGCTTGGACTTGGTAACATTCAGGTATGTTGAGAGAGGACTCAGGTTTGGCCTGACTGCATCATCAAAAGAGTAGATAAGGGTTTTTAGGGGCTTCCCTGGCGGCTCAGTGGTAAAGAAGCCACCTGACAATGCAGGGGACACGGGTTCAACCCCTGATCTGGGAACATCCCACAAGCCATGGACCAGCTAAACCTGCGTGCCACAACTGCTGAGCCTGTGCTCTAGAGCCTGGGAGCTGTGACTGCTGAGCCCATGTGCCACAGTCGTCGAAGCACGTGCACCCTGGAGCCCATGCTCCACAGCAAGAGGAGCCGCTGCAATAAGAAGCCCGCACACTGCAGCTGGGGAGCCCCTGTAACAAGAGGCCTGCACACTGCAGCTGGGAGCCCTGTAACAAGAGGCCCGCACACTGCAGCTGGGGAGCCCCTGTAACAAGAGGCCCGCACACTGCAGCTGGGGAGCCCTGTAACAAGAGGCCGGCACACTGCAGCTGCGGAGCCCCTGTAACAAGAGGCCCGCACACTGCAGCTGCGGAGCCCCTGTAACAAGAGGCCCGCACACTGCAGCTGGGGAGGCCCTGTAACAAGAGGCCCGCACACTGCAGCTGGGGAGGAGCCCCTGTAACAAGAGGCCCGCACACTGCAGCTGGGGAGCCCCTGGTGCAGCTGAGCCCTGTAATAAGAGGCCCGCACACTGCAGCTGTGCCCGCACTGCAGCTGCCCCTGTAACAAGAGGCCCGCACACTGCAGCTGGGGAGCCCCTGTAACAAGAGGCCCGCACACTGCAGCTGCGGAGCCCCTGTAACAAGAGGCCCGCACACTGCAGCTGCGGAGCCCCTGTAACAAGGCCCGCACACTGCAATGTAACAAGAGGCCCGCACACTGCAGCTGCGGAGCCCCTGTAACAAGAGGCCCGCACACTGCGGAGCGAGGCACACTGCAGCTGCGGAGCCCCTGTAACAAGAGGCCCGCACACTGCAGCTGCGGAGCCCCTGTAACAAGAGGCCCGCACACTGCAGCTGCGGAGCCCTGTAACAAGAGGCCGCGCTGCGGAGCCCTGTAACAAGAGGCCCGCACACTGCAGCTGGGGAGCCCCTGTAACAAGAGGCCCGCACACTGCAGCTGCGGAGCCCCTGTAACAAGAGGCCCGCACACTGCAGCTGCGGAGCCCCTGGGCCCGCACACTGCAAGCCCCTGTAAACAAGAGGCCCGCACACTGCAGCTGGGCCCCTGTAACACCCGCACACTGCAGCTGCTGTAACAAGAGGCCCGCACACTGCAGCTGGATGTAACAAGAGGCACACTGCAGCTGGGAGGAGCCGCTGTAATAAGAGGCCCGCACACTGCAGCTGCGGAGCCCCTGTAACAAGAGGCCGCACACTGCAGCTGGGAGCCCCTGTAACAAGAGGCCCGCACACTGCAGCTGGGGAGCCCCTGTAACAAGAGGCCCGCACACTGCAGCTGGGGAGGAGCCGCTGTAATAAGAGGCCCGCACACTGCAGCTGGGGAGAAGAGGCCGCACACTGCAGCTGCCTGCCCGCACACTGCAGCTGCCGCTGTAACAAGAGGCCCGCACACTGCAAGCCGCCTGTAATGCAAGCCCCCCGCACACTGCAGCTGGGGAGCCGCTGTAATAAGAGGCCTGTGAGGGGTGGGGAGCCCCCCGCACACTGCAGCTGGGGAAATAAGAGGCCCGCACACTGCAGCTGGGGAGCCCCTGTAACAAGAGGCCCGCACACTGCAGCTGGGGAGCCCCTTTGTAAAGAGGCCCGCACACTGCAGCTGGGAGCCCTGTAACAAGAGGCCCGCACACTGCAGCTGGGGAGCCCTGTAACAAGAGGCCCGCACACTGCAGCTGCCCCCTGTAACTGCAGCTGGGGGAGCCGCTGTAATAAGAGGCCCGCACACTGCAGCTGGGGAGCCCTGTAACAAGAGGCCTGTGTAACAAGAGGCTGCAGCTGGTGTAACAAGAGGCCCGCACACTGCAGCTGGGGAGCCCCTGTAACAAGAGGCCCGCACACTGCAGCTGGGGAGGAGCCGCTGTAATAAGAGGCCCGCACACTGCAGCTGGGAGGAGCCGCTGTAAAAGAGGCCCGCACACTGCAGCTGGGGGAGCCCCTGTAATAAGAGGCCGTGCAGCTGGGGAGCCCTGTAATGCAGCTATGCGCGCACACTGCAGCTTGTAACAAGAGGCCCGCACACTGCAGCTGGGGAGGAGCCGCTGTAACAAGAGGCTGCAGCTGGGGTAACAAGAGGCCCGCACACTGCAACCCTGCACTGCCGCTGTAATAAGAGGCCCGCACACTGCAGCTGGGGAGCCCCTGTAAAGAGGCCCACACTGCAGCTGGGGCCCTGTAACAAGAGGCCCGCACACTGCAGCTTGCAAGAGGCTGCAGCTGAGCCCTGTAACAAGAGGCCCGCAACACTGCAGCTGCGGAGCCACAAGAGCCCGCACACTGCAGCTGGGAGCCCCTGTAACAAGGCTGCAGCTGCTGTAACAAGAGGCCCGCACACTGCAGCTGGAGGAGCCGCTGTAATAAGAGGCCCGCACACTGCAGCTGGGGAGCCCTGTAACAAGAGGCCCGCACACTGCAGCTGGGGAGCCGCTGTAATAAGAGGCCCGCACACTGCAGCTGCGGAGCCCCTGTAACAAGAGGCCCGCACACTGCAAGCCCCTGTAACAAGAGGCCGCGCATAACCCGCACACTGCAGCTGGAGGAGCCGCTGTAATAAGAGGCCGCACACTGCAGCTGGGGAGCCCCTGGAGGCCCCACACTGCAGCTGGGGAGCCCCTGTAACCGCACACTGCAGCTGGGGAGCCCCTGTAACAAGAGGCCGCACACTGCAGCTGGGGAGGAGCCGCGAGGCACACTGTAGCAACAAGAGGCCCGCACACTGCAGCTGGGGAGGAGCCGCTGTAATAAGAGGCCCGCACACTGCAGCTGGGAGCCCTGTAACAAGAGGCCCACACACTGCAGCTGGGGAGGAGCCGCTGTAATAAGAGGCCCGCACACTGCAGCTGGGGAGCCCCTGTAACAAGAGGCCCGCACACTGCAGCCCCCTGTAACAAGAGGCCCGCACACTGCAGCTGGGAGCCTGTAATAAGAGGCCCGCACACTGCAGCTGGGGAGCCCCTGTAACAAGAGGCCCGCAGCAATGCAGCTTGCTGTAATAAGAGGCCCGCACACTGCAGCTGGGGATGTAACAAGAGGCCCGCACACTGCAGCTGGGGAGCCCCTGTAACAAAGAGGCCCGCACACTGCAGCTGGGAGGAGCCCTGTAATAAGAGGCCCGCACACTGCAGCTGGGGAGCCCCTGTAACAAGAGCCCGCACTCTGCAGCTGCTGTAACAAGAGGCCCCGCACACTGCAGCTGGGGAGCCCCTGTAACAAGAGGCCCGCACACTGCAGCTGGGAGCCCTGTAACAAGAGGCCCGCACACAGCTCCCCTGTAACAAGAGGCTGCTGGGGAGGAGCCCTGTAATAAGAGCCCCGCACACTGCAGCTGGGGAGGAGCCGCTGTAATAAGAGGCCCACACACTGCAGCTGGGGCCCCTGTAACAAGAGGCCCGCACACTGCAGCTGGGGAGCCCCTGTAACAAGAGGCCCGCACACTGCAGCTGCTGCTGCAGCTGCGGAGCCCCTGTAACAAGAGGCCCGCACACTGCAGCTGCGGAGCCCTGTAACAAGAGGCCCGCACACTGCAGCTGCGGAGCCCTGTAACAAGAGGCCCGCACACTGCAGCTGCGGAGCCCCTGTAACAAGAGGCCGCACACTGCAGCTGCGGAGCCCTGTAACAAGAGCCCGCACACTGCAGCTGGGGAGCCGCTGTAACAAGAGGCCCGCACACTGCTGGGAGCCAACAAGAGGCCCGCACACCTGGCGGAGCCCCTGTAACAAGAGGCCCGCAGCTGCCTGAGCCGCACACTGCAGCTGGGGAGCCCCTGTAATAAGAGGCGCGCACACTGCAGCTGGGAGGAGCCGCTGTAATAAGAGCCGCACCTGCAGAGGCCGCACACTGCAGCAGCCCCTGTAATAAGAGGCCCGCGCACACTGCAGCGGGGGAGGCCCCTGTAACAAGAGGCCCGCACACTGCAGCTGGGAGCCCCTGTAATAAGAGGCCCGCACACTGCAGCTGGGGAGCCCTGTACCCGCACACTGCAGCTGGGAGCCCCTGTGCAGCTGGGAGCCCCTGTAACAAGAGCCCGCACACTGCAGCTGGGACCGCTGTAAAAGAGGCCCGCACACTGCAGCTGGGGAGCCCCTGTAACAAGAGGCCCGCACACTGCAGCTGGGGAGGAGCCCCTGTAACAAGAGGCCCGCACACTGCAGCTGGGGAGGCCTGTAATAAGAGGCCCGCACACTGCAGCTGGGGAGCCGCTGTAATAAGAGGCCCGCACAGTGCAGCTGGGGAATGTAACAAGAACTGCAGCTGGGGAGCCCCTGTAACAAGAGGCTGCAGCTGGGGAGCCCCTGTAACAAGAGGCCCGCACTGCAGCTGGGGAGGCTGTACAAGAGGCCCGCACACTGCAGCTGGGGAGGAGCCGCTGTAATAAGAGGCGCACACTGCAGCTGGGGAGGAGCCGCTGTAATAAGAGGCCCGCACACTGCAGCTTGCCCGCTGTGCGGAGCCCCTGTAACAAGAGGCTGCAGCAGCTGCAGCAGCTGCGGAGCCCCTGTAACAGAGGCCCGCACACTGCAGCTGGGGAGGCCGCTGTAACAAGAGGCCTGCACACTGCAGCTGGGGAGGAGCCGCTGTAATAAGAGGCCCGCACACTGTAGCTGGGGAGCCCCTGGAGGCCGCACACTGCAGCTGCGGAGCCCCTGTAACAAGAGGCCCGCACACTGCAGCTGCGAAGCAGCCGCTGTAACAAGAGGCCCGCAAACTGCAGCTGGGAGGAGCCGCTGTAATAAGAGGCACACTGCAGCTGGGAAGCCCCTGTAACAAGAGGCCCGCACACTGCAGCTGGGGAGCCGCTGTAATAAGAGGCGCGCACACTGCAGCTGCGGAGCCCCTGTAACAAGAGGCCCGCACACTGCAGCTGGGGAGCCCCTGTAACAAGAGGCGCGCACACTGCAGCTGGGGAGGAGCCCTGTAATAAGAGGCCCGCACACTGCCAGCTGGGAGCCCGCTGTAATAAGAGGCCGCCAACTGCAGCTGGGACCCCTGTAACAAGAGGCCCGCACACTGCAGCTGGGAGCCCCTGTAATAAGAGGCCCGCACACTGCAGCTGGGAGCCCTGTAACAAGGCCGCAGCAGCTGGGAGGAGCGACCGCACACTGCAGCTGGGGAGCCCCTGTAATAAGAGGCGCGCACACTGCAGCTGCCGCTGTACACTGCTGGAGCCGCTGTAACAAGAGGCCCACACACTGCAGCTGGGAGGAGCCGTGTAATAAGAGGCCCGCACACTGCAGCTGGGGAGCCGCTGTAACAAGAGCCCGACACTGCAGCTGGGAGCCCTGTAACAAGAGGCCCCCGCACACTGCAGCTGGGGAGCCCCTGTAACAAGAGGCCGCGCACACTGCAGCTGGGGAGGAGCTGCTGTAAAGAGGCCCGCACACTGCAGCTGGGGAGCCGCTGTAACACTGCAGCTGGGGAGCCCCTGTAACAAGAGGCCCGCACACTGCAGCTGGGAGAGGCGCCACTGCAGCTGTGTAACAAGAGGCCCGCACACTGCAGGCTGGGGCCCGCTGTAACAAGAGGCCCGCACACTGCAGCTGGGGAGGAGCTGCTGTAATAAGAGGCCGCGCACACTGCAGCTGGGGAGCCGCTGTACAAGAGGCCCGCACACTGCAGCTGGGGAGCCCCTGTAACTGCAGCTGGGGAGCAATAAGAGGCCCGCACACTGCAGCTGGGGAGCCCCTGTAACAAGAGGCCCGCACACTGCAGGGGGGAGCCCCTGTAAAAAGAGGCCCGCACACTGCAGCTGGGGAGCCGGCTGTAATAAGAGGCCGCGCACACTGCAGCTGGGGAGCCCCTGTAACAAGAGGCCCGCTGGCAGCCCCCCTGTAACAAGAGGCCCGCACACTGCAGCTGGGGCAATAAGCCCGCACACTGCAGCTGGGGAGCCGCTGTAATGCAGCTGGGGAAACAAGAGCCCGCACACTGCAGCTGGGGATGTAATAAGAGGCCGCCACACTGCAGCTGGGAAGCCCCTGTAACAAGAGGCCCGCACACTGCAGCTGGGGAGCCCCTGTAACAAGAGGGCCGCACACTGCAGCTGGGGAGCCCCTGTAACAAGAGGCCCGCACACTGCAGCTGCGGAGCCCCTGTAACAAGAGGCCCGCACACTGCAGCTGCGGAGCCCCTGTAACAAGAGCCCGCACACTGCAGCTGCGGAGCCCCTGTAACAAGAGGCCCGCACACTGCAGCTGCGGAGCCCCCTGTTACAAGAGGCCCGCACACTGCAGCTGCGGGAGCCCTGTACACTGCAGCTGCGGAGCCCCTGTAACAAGAGGCCCGCACACTGCAGCTGCGGAGCCCTGTAACAAGAGGCCCGCACACTGGGCAAGCTGGGAAGCCCCTGTAACAAGAGGCCCGCACACTGCAGGCTGGGAGCCCCTGTAACAAGAGGCCCGCACACTGCAGCTGCGGAGCCCCTGTAACAAGAGGCCCGCACACTGCAGCTGCGGAGCCCCCTGTAACAAGAGCCCGCCACACTGCAGCTGGGGAGCCCCTGTAACAAGAGGCCCGCACACTGCAGCTCTGAGAGGGCCGCACAGGAGCCCCTGTAAACAAGAGGCCCCGCACACTGCAAGCTGCGGAAGCCCC
>NW_017218415.1:0-11925 GCF_001704415.2 Capra hircus | reverse complement strand
TGCAACCCCATGGGCACTGGCCTTTCCTGACACCAGAGCGGGTCCCTGAGGTCCCCGTCGTAACTCGAGAGACCCTGCCAACTCTAGAAAATCCAGGAGGTTCTCCGCTCCAGGCGAGATGAGGCCCTGCCGGAGCCAGTGTGAGGAATCCCGCCCGTGACAAGGTCATGAGAAGGAAGCTGACATACGCAAGGCGTGCTCAGACTTCAGGGACCCCTCTGGAAATTCCTAAGCATGTACCCCAACAAAAATCTGCCGGCTTTTGTGCTCTGCTTTTCCACTCTTCTGACATTTTCTGGAAAAAGTCAATTCAGGGCTTTAGTCTTCTGCATTTGAAAGAGTGTTTCATCCAAAAACCCCTCGATGGCTTTCTAGCCTGCCTGCAGGACTCGTACAGCTGCGCAGGTGATTGTTTGAGGCCTCCTGACCGCAGGAGGCACAGGAAGCTTAAAACATCCTAGGAATGTAGGAGCTTCCGAGGAGTCGAAATCTTTAGAATAGGACTGATTAAAGGTTTCATTTTTTGGGTCAATGCTTGCTGCCAAATTTTCATATCCTTTATTTTTAGATATAGTTGGTATATAGAAAAACAAGTAGTAGACCTGGTATTAGCAACATTAGATCTTCGAGTTAAGTACCTTCTTTGTATATCCCACTGCACCTTTGTTCTATAGAGATGTAACTTTAATGCTTTAAGGAGATGCAAATTAAAGAAAAACACTTCAGGGGAAACAAAATTAACATTCATTAAGGAAGAGAGCTAAAAAGTGTTAACAAGCCTCTTGGCCAGAAGATAATGTAAATCACCTGAGACCTTTTGTATACAAAATGATGTATAGAAAGAGTCTGGGCTGCGAACGCTACATAATTCTGTGTTACCCATTGATCTCCATGTTTTATCAAAGTATAAAAGGCCTTCTGAACAATAAAGGATGGGGGCCAGGGGCCGGGGCCAGTTTCTCGACCAGTTTTCTCGAACTAGTCTCTCGGCCTGGTTTCTTGGGACTCTGGCTCCCCCCATGTCTCTCTCTCTCCTCTTCTCTCCCCTTTCCTCTCTCTGCTCTTTACTTTAACTTCAGGCTGAATCTCCATCTGGGGCGCGGAGGCTCGCCAGGTCTACTTACTTGCCCCGGCTGTTAAGACCCGCACGAAAGGGAGCTTAAGGCGAGGCACCCTTAGATATTCAAGCGGGCGCCGGTGGCCCAACGTAGATGGTGCAAATTCCTTGTCTGGAATTTTATTGGCCTTCCGCGTAAACCAAGCTATTCAGCCCTCTTCCTCCACTTAACCTTCTTACTACACTATAGTTTCTTAATCTAATCTTACATTAATAAACAAACAAGTCTTTCCACGCCAACGCCGTCCACCCTTCGAGTTCCCTGGATCCACCGGGGCTGGACCCCGGCAAGGCCCATTTCCTCTGAGGCGTCTGGAGGCTCATCACACCCAAACTCTGGAAATTCAAAAGGGTCCTTGCTGCAACTCAAGAAGTTCCCCGACATACCCGTCTCCACTCGAGAGGAAGCACGAGGGTCCCGCCCACATCCAGAGGAAACACCGTTTCCCGCCTGGTAGCTCGAGATGAGGGATCCTATCCTTCTTAGTCAAGAAAGATTTTTCAGCGTTCCCGTGGCCTCTCAAGAGCAAGGGCTCTCAACAGGAAAGGCGAGAGGAACTCCAGGGTCGTGCCACCATTCCAAGAGTCCCCCAGATATCTCAGTCCATTTCAGAGGAACCTGTTTTCCCCGCAATGCCTCGACTTTCACGCCGAGGATCCACTCACACCATGGTGGCACGTGGGACAGCCCTTGGGAAAGCCTCGTGGGAAAGCCACAGATCCCTTGATCCCCGCGAAAGGAAGCGTGACACATCTGCTACACTGTCCCTGAGGTCACGGTCGTATGTTGAATGCACCTGCCGCAACTGGAGAAAATCCAGGAGGTTCTCTGCTCCAGTCGAGATGAGGCCAATTTTCTCTGCGGCGTCTCGAGAGTAATCACACCTAAACTCTGGAAATTCCAAAGGGTCCTACACACCCTTGCTACAACTCAGGAGGTTCCCCGATATACCCGTCTCCACTCCAGAGGAAGCACGAGGGGTCCGCCCTCCTCCAGAGGAACTCCGTTTCCGCCTCCAATCTCGAGATGAGGGATCCTTCCCTGCTTCCTCGGGAAAGAATTCCCAACGTTTCCGACGCATCTCAAGAGGAGGCGCGCTGGCACAGGAAAGGCGAGAGGAACTCATGGGTCGTGCCACCATTCCAAGTGCTCCCAGATGTCTCCGTCCATTCCAGAGGATCCTGTTTTCCCTGCACTGCTTCGACTTTCATGCGAGGATCGGCTCACACCACGGTGGCACGTGGGAGAGCCCTGTGGGAAAGCCTCGTGGGACAGCCTCGAGGGAAAGCCACAGATCCCTTTATCCACGCTACGGGAAGCGTGACACTGCTGCTACAGCTCGGGAGGAAAGCGCACGTGCATGCCCCCACTCGAGACGAGGACTGACTCCCCTGGGGAGACTCCAGAAGTACCCCAAGATGCATGTCAGCCCTGGAGAGGAATCCTCAGGTTCCGGCCCCGACTCCACACAAGGTCTTAGGCCCTGGCATCGACGGGAGAGGAACAGTGACAGGCCCTCTAGCAACTCGCATGGGGACTGGCCTTTCCTGAGGTCACCAGAGCGGGTCCATGAGGTCCCCGTCGTAAGTCAAGAGCACCTGCCGCAACTCGGTAAAATCCAGGAGGTTCTCCCCTGCAGGCGAGATGAGGCCCGTTTCCACTGAGCTGTCTCGAGGCTAATCACACTTGACCGCTGGAACTTCCAAAGAGTCTTTCACAGCCATGCTGCAACTCAAGAAGTTCCCCGACATACCCGTCTCCACTCAAGAGGAAGCACGAGGGTCCCAGCCACATCCAGAGGAGCTCCGTTTCCGGCTCGTAGCTCGAGAGGACGGATCCTTTCCCTGCTTGGTCCGGAAAGAATTCCCGGCATTCCATCGCATCTCAAGAGGAGGCGCTCTCCAAAGGAAAGGGGAGAGGAACTGCAGGGTCGTGCCACCATTCCAAGACTCCCCCAGATGTCTCAGTCCATTCCACAGGAACCTGTTTTCCCTGCACTGCCTCGGCTTTCACGCCGAGGATTGACTCACACCACCGTGACACGTGGGACAGCCCTGTGGGAGAGCCTCGTGGGAAAGACTTGAGGGAAAGTCACAGATGCCTTGGTCCACGCAAGCAGAAGCGTGACACTGCCTGCTACAGCATGGGAGGAAAGGGCACGCTCATGCCCCCACTCGAGACGAGGCCTGAATCCCATGGGGAGACTCCTGAGGTACCCCAAGATCCATGTCAGCACTGGAAAGGAATCCTCAGGTTCCAGCACCGACTGCACACAAGGTCTTAGGCCCCGACATCGACGGGAGAGGAAATCCCAAGAGGCCCACGAGCAACTCGCATGGGGACTGGCCTTTCCTCAGGCCAACAAAGCGGGTCCTTGAGGTCCAGGTCGTAAGTCGAGAGCACCTGCCGCAACTCGAGAAAATCCAGGAGGTTCTCCCCTCCAGGTGAGATGAGGCCCATTTCCGCTGAGGTGTCTCGAGGCTAATCACACCTAACCTCTCGAACTTCCAAAGAGTCCTTCACACACTTGCTTCAACTCAAGAAGTTCCCCGACATAACCGTCTCCACTTGAGAGGAAGCACAAGAATCCCGCCCACATCCAGTGGAGCCCCTTTTCTGTCTCCTAGCTCGAGAGGAGGGATCCTTTCCCTGCGTGTTCGGTCAAGAATTCCCGGCGTTCCCGTCGCATCTCAAGAGGAGGCGCTCTCCACAGTAAAGACGAGAGGAACTCCAGGGTCGTGCCACCATTCCCTGAGTCCCCCATGTGTCTCAGTCCATTCCAGGGAAAACTCTTTTCCCAGCACTGCCTCGACTTTCAAGCCGAGGATCGACTCACACCACTGTAGCACGTGGGACAGCCCTGTGGAAAAGCCTCGTGGGAAAGCCTCGAGGGA
Source organism: Capra hircus (assembly GCF_001704415.2). Lineage (NCBI taxonomy): Eukaryota > Metazoa > Chordata > Mammalia > Artiodactyla > Bovidae > Capra > Capra hircus. Next base: position 7,913 of record NW_017218415.1, on the reverse strand, counting down.
AAGCCTCGAGGGAAAGCCAGAGATCCCTTGATCCACGCGAAGGGAAGCGTGACACTGCTGCTACAGCTCGGGAGGAAAGCGCACGTGCATGGCCCCACTCGAGACGAGGACTTACTCCCTGGGGAGACTCCAGAAGTACCCCAAGAACCATGTCAGCACTGGAGAGGAATCCTCAGGTTATGGCACCGACTCCACACAAGGTCTTAGGCCCCGGCATCGATGGGAGAGAAATTCCGAAAGACCCCTGAGCAACTCGCATGGGTACTGGCCTTTCCTGAGGCCACCAGAGCGGGTCCCTGAGGTCCCCGTCCTAAGTCGAGAGCACCTGCCGCAACTCGAGTAAATCAAGGAGGTTCTCCCCTCCAGGCGAGATGAGGCCCTTTTCCGCTGAGGCGTCTCGAGTCTAATCACACCTAAACTCTGGAACTTCAAAAGGGTCCTTCACACCCTTGCTGCAACTCAAGAAGTTCCCCGACATACCCGTCTCCACTCGAGAGGAAGCACGAGAGCCCAGCCCACATTCAGATGAGCCGTGTTTCCGCCTCGTAGCTCGAGAGGAGGGATCCTTTCCCTCCGTGTCCGGAAAGAATTCCCGGCGTTCCCGTCGCATCTCAAGAGGAGGCGCTCTAAACAGTAAAGGTGAGAGGAACTCCAGGTCGTGCCACCATTCCCAGAGTCACCCGGATGTCTCAGTCAATTCCAGGGAAACCTGTTTTCCCTGCACTGCCTCGACTTTCAATCCGAGGATAGAGTCACACCACGGTGGAACGTGGGACAGCCCTGTGGGAAAGCCTCGTGGGAAAGCCTCGTGGGAAAGCCTCGAGGGAAAGCCTCGTGGGAAAGCCTCGAGGTAAAGCCACAGATCCCTTGATCCACGTGAAGGGAAGCCTGACACTGCTTATACAGCTTGGGAGGTAAGCGCACGTGCATGCCCCCACTCGAGACGAGGACTGACTCCCAGGGGAGTCTCCAGAAGTACCCCAAGATCCATGTCAGCATTGGAGAGAAATCCTCAGGTTCCAGCAACGACTCCACACAAGGTCTTAGGCCCGGACATCGACGGGAGAGGAATCCCAAGAGACCACCGCGCATCTCGCATGGGGACTGGCCTTTCCTGAGGCCACCAGAGCGGGTTCCTGAGGTCCCCGTCGTAAGTCGAGAGCACCTGCCGCAACTCGAGAAAATCCAGGAGGTTCTCCCCTCCAGGCGAGATGAGGCCCATTTCCGCTGAGGCGTCTTGAGGCTAATCACACCTAACCTCTGGAACTTCCAAAGGGTCCTTCACACCCTTGCTGCAACTCAAGAAGTTCCCGGACATACCCCTCTCCACTCAAGAGGAAGAACGAGAGTCCCGCCCACATCCATAGGAGCCGCGCTTCCGCCTCCTAGCTCGAGAGGAGGGATCCTTTCCCTGCGTGGTGGGAAAGAATTCCCGTCGTTCCTGTCGCATGTCAAGAGGAGGCGCTTTCCACAGGAAAGGCGAGAGGAACTCCAGAGTCGTGCCACCATTCCCAGAGATCCCCAGATGTCTAAGTCCATTCCAGGGAAACCTGTTTTCCCTGCACTGCCTCGACTTTCAAAACGAGGATCGACTCACACCACGGTGGCACGTGGGACAGCCCTGTGGGAAAGCCTCGTGGGAAAGCCACAAATCACTTGATCTACGCGAGGGAAGCATGACACTGCTGCTACAGCTCGAGAAGAAAGCGCAGGTGAAGGCGCCCACTAGAGACGAGGACTGACTCCCCTGGGGAGACGCCAGAAGTACCCCAAGATCCATGTCAGCACTGGAGAGGAATACTCAGGTTCCGGCACCGACTCCACACAAGGTCTTAAGCCCCGGCATCGAAGGGAGAGGAATCCCGAGAGGCCCCCGAGCAACTCGCATGGGGACTGGCCTTTCCTGAGGCCACCAGAGCGGGTCCCTGATGTCCCCGTCGTAAGTCAAGAGCACCTGCCGTAAGTCGAGACAATTCAGGAGGTTCTCCCCTCCAGGCGAGATGAGGCCCTTTTCCCCTGAGGGGTTTCGAGACTAATCACACTGAACCTCTGGAACTTCCAAAGGGTCCTTCACACCCTTGCTGCAACTCAAGAAGTTCCCCACATACACGTCTGTATTCGAGAGGAAGCTCGAGAGTCCCGCCCACATCCAGAGGAGCCCCGTTTCCGCCTCCTAGCTCGAGAGGAGGGATCCTTCCCCTGCGTGGTGGGGAAAGAATTCCTCGTTTTCCTGTCGCATCTCAAGAGGAGGCGCTCTTCTCAGGAAAGGCGAGAGGAACTCCAGGGTCGTGCCACCATTCCAAGAGTCCCCCAGATGTCTGAGTCCATTCCAGGGAATCCTGTTTTTCTTACACTGCCTCGACTTTCAAGCCGAGGATCGACTCACACCACGGTGGCACGTGGGACAGCCCTGTGGGAAAGCCTCGTGGGAAAGCCTCGAGCGAAAGACACAGATCCCTTGATCTACTCGACGGGAAGCATGACACTGCTGCTAGAGCTCGGGAGTGAAGCTCACGCGCATGCCCCCACTCGAGAAGAGGACTGACTCCCCTGGGGAGACTACAGAACTACCCCAATATCCATGTCAGCCCTGGAGAGGAATCCTCAGGTTCCGGAACCGACTCCACACAAGGCCTTAGGCCCCCGGAATCGACGGGAGTGGAATCCCGAGAGGCCCCCAGGCAACTTGCTTGGCGACTGGCCTTTCCTGATGCCACCAGAGCGAGTCAATGAGGTCCCCATCGTACGTCGAGAGCACCTGCCTCATCTCGAGGAAATCCAGGAGGTTCTCCCCTCCAGGCGAGATGAGGCCCTATTACGCTGAGGCGTCTCCAGGCTAATCACACCCTAACCTCTGGAACTACCAAAGGGTCCTTCACACCCTTGCTGCAACTCAAGAAGTTCCCCGACATACCCGTCTCCACTCGAGAGGAAGCACGAGAGTCCCGCCCACATCCAGAGGAGCCCCGTTTACGCCTCTTAGCTCGAGAGGATGGATCCTTTTCCCTGCGTGGTTGGGAAAGAATTGCCTGCATTCCCGTCGCATCTCAAGAGGAGGCGGTCTCCTCAGGAAAGGCGAGAGGAACTCAAGGGGCGTGCCACCATTCCCAGAGTCCCCCAGATGTCTCAGTCCATTCCAGGGAAAAACTGTTTTCCCTGCACTGCCTCAATTTCCTGCCGAGGATCGACTCACACCACGGTGGCACGTGGGACAGCCCTGTGGGAAAGCCTCCTGGGAAAGCCTCATGGGATAGCCTCAAGGGAAAGACACTGATCCCTTGATCCACTCGACGGGAAGCGTGACACTGCTGTTAAAGCTCGGGAGGGAATCGAACTGCATGCCTCCACTCGAGACGAGGACTGACTCCCCTGGGGAGACACCAGAAGTACCCCAAGATCCATGTCAGCAGTGGAGCGGAATCCTCAGGTTGGGACACCGACTCCACTCAAAGTCTTAGGCCCTGGCATCGACGGTAGAGGAATCCCGAGCGGCCCCCAAACATCTCGAATGGGGACTGGCCTTTACTCAGGCCACCAGAGCGGGTCCCTGAGGTCCCCGTCGTAAGTCGACAGCACCTGCCGCAACTCGAGAAAATCCAGGAGGTTCTCCCCTCCAGGCGAGATGAGGCCCTTTTCCGCCGAGGCGTCTCGAGGCTAATCACATCTAACCTTTGGAACTTCCAAAGGGTCCTTCACACCCTTGCTGCAACTCAAGAAGTTCCCGGTATACCTGTCTCCACTCGAGAGGAAGCACGAGAGTCCCGCCCACATCCAGAGGAGCCCCGTTTCTGCCTCATAGCTCGAGAGGATGCATCCTTTCGCTGCGTGGTCCGGAAAGAATTCCCGGAGTTCCCGTCCCATCTAAAGAGGAGGCGCTCTCCACAGGAAAGGCGAGAGGAACTCCAGGGTCGTGCCACCATTCCAGAGTTCCCCAGATGTCTAAGTCCATTCAAGGGAAACCTGTTTTTCCCTGCACTTTCTCGACTTTCAGCAGAGGATCAACTCACACCACGGTGGCACGTGGGACAGCCCTGTGGAAAAGCCTAGTGGGAAAGCCTCGAGGGAAAGCCTCAAGGGAAAGACACAGATCCCTTGATCCACTCGCCGGAAGCGTGACCGTGCTGCTACACCACAGAAGGAAAGCGCACGAGCATGCCCCGACTCGAGACGAGGACTGACTCCCCTGGGGAGACTTCAGAAGTACCCCAAGATCCATGTCAGCACTGCAGAGGAATGCTCAAGTTCCGGCACCGACTCCACACAAGGTCTAGGCCCTGGCATCGATGGGAGAGGAATCCCCAGAGGCCCCCAAGCAACTCGCATGGGGACTGGCCTTTCCTGAGGCCACCAGAGCGGGTCCCTGAGGTCCTTGTCGAAAGTCTAGAGCACCTGCCGCAACTCGATAAAATCCAGGAGGTTCTCCCCTCAGCCGAGATGAGGCCCATTTCCGCTGAGGCGTCTCGAGGCTAATCACACCTAACCTCTGGAACTTCCAAAGGGTCCTTCACAACCTTGCTGCAACTCAAGAAGTTCCCCGAAATACCCCGTCTCCACTCGAGAGGAAACACGAGAGTCCCTCCCACATCCAGAGGAGCCCCGTTTCCGCCTCATAGCTTGAGAGGTGGGATCCTTTCCCTGCGTAGTAGGGAAAGAATTCCCGGCTTTCCCGTCGCATTTCAAGAGGAGGCACTCTCCACAGGAAAGGCGAGAGGAACCCCAGTGTCGTGCTACCATTTCCAGAGTCCCCCAGATGTCTCAGTCCATTCCAGGGAAACCTGTTTTCCCTGCACTGCCTCGACTTTCAAGCCAAGGATCGACACATACCACGGTGGCACGTGGGACAGCACTGTGGGAAAGCCTCGTGGGAAAGCCTCGGAGAGAAAGCCACAGATCCCTTGATCCACTCAGTCGGAAGCGTGACACTGCTGCTACAGCTCGGAAGGAAAGCGCACGTGCATGCCCCCTCTCGAGACGAGGACTGACTCCCCTGGGGAGACTCCAGAAGTACCCCCAAGATCCATGTCAGCACTACAGAGGAATACTCAGGTTCCGGGCACCGAATCCACACAAGTTCTTAGGCCCCAGCATAGACTGGAGAGGAATCCCGAGAGGCCCCCGAGCAATTCGCGTGGGCACTGGCCTTTCCTGAGGCCACCAGAGCGGGTCCCTGTGGTCCCCGTCGAAAGTCGAGAGCACCTGCCGCAACTCGAGAAAATCCAGGGGTTCTCCCTCCTGGCAACATGAGGACCATTTCCACTGAGGCGTCTCGAGGCTAATCTCACCTAACCTCTGGAACTTCCAAAGGGTCCTTTACACCCTTGCTGCAAATCCAGAATTTCCCCCGACATAGCCGTCTCCACTCGAGAGGAAGCACGAGAGTCCTGCCACATACAGAGGCAGGCCACCGTTTCCGCCTCCTAGCTCGAAGGTTAGGGATCCTTTCCGGGGCTCCGTGGTCGGGAAGAATTCCCGCGTGTCCGTCGCATCTCAAGAGGAGGCGCTCTTCCACAGGAAAGGAGAGGAATCCAGGTCGTGCCACCATTCCCAGATCGCAGATGTCTCAGTCTTATCCAGGGAAAACCTGTTTTCGCTGCACTGCTCGACTTTCAAGCGGATGATCGACTCAACACCACGGCTGGCACGTGGAAGCCCTGTGGAAAAGCGCTCGTGGGAAAAGACAATCCCTTGATCCAGCGAAGGGAAGCATGACACTGCTGCTACAGCTCGAGGAAGCGGGACGTGCATGCGGCCGCACTCAAGACAGAGGACTGACTCCCTGGGGAGACTGCCAGAAGTACCCCAAGACTGCATGTCAGCACTGAAGAGGAATCCTCAGGTTCGGCACCGACTCCACACAAGGTCTTAGCCCCGGCATCGATGGAGAGAATCCCGAGAGGCCCCGAGCAACTCGCATGTGGAGCTGGCCTTTCTGAGGCCCCAGAGCGGGTCCCTGAGGGTCCCCCGTCGTAAGTCGAGAGCACCTGCCGCACTCGAGACAATAACGGAGTTTCTCCCCTCCAGGGCGAGATGAGCCCTTTCGCTGAGCGTCTTGAGCTATCACACCTAACCTCTGGAATTTCGAAAAGGGTCTTCACACCCTTCTGGCCAACTCAAGAAGTTCCCCGACATACCATCTCCATCTCGAGGAACAGCTAAGAGTCCCGCCCACAATCCAGAGGAGCCTGTTTCGCCTCGTAGCTCGAGAGTGGGATGCCTTTCCCTCCGTCTTCCGGGAAAAGAATTCCCGGCGTTCCCGTCGGCATCTCAGAGGGAGGCGCGTCTAACACACAGGAAAGGGAGAGGAACTCCAGATCGTGCCAATAACCATTTCCAAGAGTCAGCCCTAGACTGTCTCATTGTACATTCCAGGGAAACTGTTTTCCCTGCACTGCCTCGACTTTCACAGCTCGCAGGTTGACTCACAACCTCGGCGGCATGAGGGACAGCGACCTCTGGGATAGCACTCGTGGTAAAGTCCTAGGAGGAAAAAGCCACAGAATCACTTGATTCGGCACGGCGCACCGGAAGCGTGAACTGCCGACTCGCTGGGCTACAGCTGCGGAGGAAAGCGCACCAGTGGCATGGCCACCCATTCGAGACGAAAGACCTGAATTCCCTGGGGGGGCTTCCAGAAGTACGCTCCCAAGATCCATGTCAGCACTGTAGAGGAATCCTGAGGTTCCTCGCCCCAACTCACTCACAAGGTCTTTTTTTTTTTCTTATCCTTTTTACTCGTTTATCTTTGGCATTTATTTAAACTAGTCTTCAAACCTTTTGAGTGAGGAATTGGGCCTCCTTTGGGTAAGCAAAGAACCTGAAAGTAGTATTTAAAAAATGAAGCAGGCAAAGTCTTCAGATCATGCGCACTAACACAGGTGTAGTGTTGCCCTTCTTTTTTCTCAAACTCTGAAGCACCCGCAGTTTTTTCCATATAAGTCTTAAAAGCTAGAGAACAAGAGTAGCATTTGTGGTGGAATATTATTTTCACTTGCCTGATTAGCTAATTGAAATACCATTATCCCGCCCTTCTAACAGCTTTAAGAAATAGCCATTTTTAAGGCTACCATTGTGGCAACTCATCTTAATTGCCCTGCTATGTATAATACAGGATTACATAAAGGCTGACAAAGTCACATTTATATATACATTAAGCATTTGGCTGTATTGAAAGATCTTTAGTTTTTAAGCACTAGCCGTAATAGAGTTACAAGAGGCGTAATTTTTTATCAACTTAAGACTGCAGAGTATATTAAGTATGGTATGTTTCATCGGACTCGAGAAAACGGGCATTTTTTTCCCTTTAATTAGCTACTGACAATCTAATCAAGAACAGTTCCTCCTAAGCATTGAATACTGTTGAAAGGAAGCGAAGTAAAAACGAAACGTTATTGTTGCTTTTTGCCATTGGTAAGCATTTCCACAAGGTGTAATTTAGATACTGTATCTCAGTAGAAAACGCCTTTAACACGCAAGTTCTGCGTACAATAGAATTCTCAGCAGTCAAAATGTAGACTGTAAAAAAATACATAGGTAAAACACGTACTTTTCTGGAAAACACTTAACTTTGAACAAGCACGCGAAACTACCACAAATGCAGAAATGAAAAGAATTACTCCGCACAAAAGTAGTCATCATAAAGGTGTAAACAGAGTACCTAACTTCACCAGGCAGGACTGTTCACCGTTTTTAAACAGGAGACAATAAAAAATATTGTCCATCAAACAATATCCCCACTCTAGGGCAGGTTTCAGAAAGTCTTCATCTTCATGCTTTAATAGCGGACGAGTGAGTAATGATCGAGATTGGAACCGTGAATCTGCTATCCTCCCTCAGCGACTATAGTAGGCCGAGAAGGTGACGTCTTCTGTAAATTTCCCTGATCGCCTGTCTTCGAGCAGCCTCTCGGGCATATC
>NW_017218414.1:0-11925 GCF_001704415.2 Capra hircus | reverse complement strand
TCCTCTTATACTATTTGCTTCAGGGATGTCTATTCCGCATGAACGACTGCACTACAAGGGATGCCTGCTATTCCAGCTCAAGCAACAGATAGTCAAGTGCAATCATTGTCCTTTGTTGAAAATAAATCAGCAGTTTGTCAACATAGGGAAACATGCCGGAGGAACCCTTGGGATGGAACTCTAAAAACAGGTTGGGCCCTCTTTTTGCCAGGCCCTGCGATAAAATACAAATCAGAAAAAGAAAAATAGCATCGGTTTTGTCAGGACTTCCTCATCTTTTCTTTTCTCGGTAGCAGGAAGCAGACATTGAGGCCAGAGGACTGCAGGATTTCATTGTGAACTAACGTTGGGTGGGGTGGAGGCTCATCACTCTAGTAAGAATGTGGCTCACTAAAACGGAATTTCATTCACTTCATGGACATAGAGTTCTAGAATCCTTCATTAAGGAATTCAAGAAGCTATATTTCCTTACACCTTCACAATCTCTTGGTTTACAAGAATGTCAATTGCTAGTCCAGCACTTATACAATGAGTGTTACAGGTAGTATGAGTGTATAAATGATGACGAGCAATGACAGGAAGTTTATTTATTCTCTGTTTGAATTCTTGATTTTTTATATAATTTTTTATAATATCCTTACAGATGTAAATATTTTAGTGACATGTATAAATACACGTTGAGTAGTGCTATGATAACTCATAGTGTTGCCACAATAAATATCATGGTTATTATGTGCTTTTCATATATTCCTTTGGAGATTCTCTTGCATTATACATCATCATAAGATATTTAATAGTTTCCTAAACTGTACAGTAGGTCCTTGTGGCTTCTTTTATATATGGTAATGTATTTGTTAATAATTCAAACAAAAACTGTACACAATATTCATAGTGACATTCACAATAGCTCAAAGTAGAACTCATTCAAGTGTCCGTTGGTGGAGACTGAATATGCAACGCAAGTATATTCAGAAGCTTGAACGGTATTCCACCATACAAAAAAGTACATTAAATGGTGCTGCCACTCTGCAAAGACATTACACAAATGACTCCAAAACGAACACAGTGAAAATACTAGTTCGATTCCAATTCATGCTATGTACCCAAAAGGATTGGGAAAGGGGGCTGAAAAAAATGGCTACTCCTTCCGTCATACTCACAACAGCATGATTCACACTGGCAAACAAACAGAAGCAATCGAAGTGTCCATGGCAGCCAATTCCATAAACAAACTGTGGTATACACACAATGGAATCTGATTCGGCCCTTCAAAGTCAGTAATTCTGACAATGCGACAATGTGGACAAACCTTATGGTCATTAGATTAAGTGAATAAACCAGACCAAAAAAGACAAACGTTCTGTGATTCCGCTCATATGAGATATCCAAAAAGTCAAATCTGTCAGAAATAGCAGAAAGTGATTCCGACCGATCGAAAAGAGTTCATGTTTCATGGACCTCAGTTTCCCTTGGAAAAAACTGACTTCCCATCATATCTCCAAAACCAATTAGACAAATAACTGGAAGCTATATCCAGTCAAATGAATGTAGACATAATGTTACAGTGTACACCAAACTCACTCAAACTTCTCAACAGACAAAAGGCAAAACTGTATCTGTGGCACCTCAGCTTAGCTTAAAACTGTATCTACGGTACTCCACTTCTGCTTATAAAATTTAACAACAACAACAAACACACTAAAGGCTATCCAAAAAAGGATAGAAAACACATATAACATCAACTTTAAAAAATTAGAAATTGAAACGGTGAAAAACCTTATTCACAAAACTTAAACACAAGCCACAGGAAACTATATTTATAAAATAGATATCTGATAAAGGATTGTTCTCCAAATATACCAAAAAATCTAGAACAATCTCATAAAATATGTATACACCTAAACACCTGGCCTACAAAAATATAAAGATAGTAAATAAGCCTATCAAAAAGACTCAAAACCACATAGCATTAGGAAATGACAAACTAAAATAACAGTGAGGTAGCACTGCACACCTATTAGATCCAGTCAACTCAAGAAAAGGCGGGTAGGGCACAGCTTCTCCGGTGGCTCAGTGGTAAAGAATCTGCCTGACAATGCAAGACACTCTAGTTCGATCCCTTACCCCAGAAGATCCCACAAGCCACAGAGAAACATAGCTGGATTTTTCCACAGCTAAACAAGGCTCACCTGTGACCTGAATCCTTCATGTCCAGCACTTACTAAACAGCTTTGAAAACATGTCCAGACAAAAAAGGATCGCATGATTATATACAACAGCTCGACTTGGAATCACTACAAACTTTCAAATATCAGGATGTCTTCAGTAGATGACAGTGTAAACAAATGGGGATACATGCAAAGTGAAGGGGAGCAAATGCTACCACAAAATATACCACCTCAGCATGAGGATTAGTTGGACCCAATTAACTTTTATTTTTTTAGAGGACACATGATCATCTCTGAAACCCAAGTTCAAGACAGCTCTTCTGTGAGTCACATTTACCAGAGAAATCTCATTTCAAAGGAATCCTCTCTATATGCCAGATAGAAGGATGAGACACAGTCTTTTGAAACTCTTTTTTCTTTTCTATCGATAGGGAAAGCTAAGCCGTAAATCTGCACAGCCACCATACCCTTCCTTTCCTTGGTTGTATTTTTTTAAATATTTGTTTCTGTTTTCATTTGGCTGCGCCAGGTCAACCTTCATTGAGGCAAGCCAGATATTTAGCTACAGCATGCAAATTCTCTGTTGTGCATGGGAGATCTAGTTCTTGGATCAGGAAATGAACCTGGGCCTCCTTCTTTGGGAGTGTCCAGTCTCAGCCACTGGACCACCAGGAAGCTGCCTGTTTTTTTCAGATGAAGATGGAATCTAAGGTGATATCTTGGGCCATTTCAGTCACTGACTCAGTTTCCTGAGTTTGTCCAAAGCACGCACAAGGTGCACATTATTAAACTGGTTTGCAAAACAAGAAAAGGTTGTCTGCTACAACACTGTAGCTTACAAATATCTAAATGGTAAATGGCATAGTATTGATTTTTCATTACTATGGGGGAGAAAAGAATGCAGGATTCATACATGTTACAACACGAATAAATATTCAAACCATCTTCAGTGAAAAAAAAATCCACATAGAAAAGGCCACCAGAACCCTTATTCACCATGTCTGCTTTCAATCCATCAAGTTTGTCCAAATAACTGAAAATCTCAGTAACACTCTAAATAAAGAAAAAAGGATGAAGATGGAAACAAAAGATATATTCATACACTTGAACATTGCAAAGTGGAAGTGGGGCGGTGGATTACATTATAACGTAGATACCATATGATTTCCTGATTTGGAGATTATGTGCTGGTTTCTGCAGAAGGTACCCATTTGCATAAAACACATAGAGTCTTTTAGATGATGTGGCAAATGCTAGCACTTGTTCCCATTGCTAGGCATTTTCTGACATTTTAAATGACTGGAAAGTATACTAGGTTTCAAAACAACCATGTCAATACCACAAAAGAAATTTAGAGTAGACAGGCAGGAAGCTTTCTGATACAGGCCAAGACTTACCCAGACGAAGTTCAAGGGAAGCTGCGATGCTCACTGCCCTTGAAGGAGTCCACGTGGAATGAAGAAGTACTGTGGGAAGTCTCTTAGTAACCACCATGTCTTGGTCCTCTGGATGACCTACTGCAGGAGAAACAGATGTTACAGATAAAACGTTCCACATCACTTCACAAAAATGTTGTTAGACTACTTTCAGTAAAGCTGAATCATTTGGGATCAATTTACAATCATATAATAGACTACCATTTACAGTCCAAAAATCACTTGCATTTCTAGACACTCATAACAATCAGAAAAAAAAATTAAGAAACTCCACTTAAAGAAAACATCTAGCAACAAACTTAATCAAGAACATAAAAGACCAGTAGTCAGAAAACTAGAAAGCACTGATAAAGAAACCAAAGAAAACACAAATACACAGAAAACTATTCCACGCTCATGCACTGGAACAATGAGGAATTAAAAGGTCCATTCCAACCAAAGTCATCAACAAATACACGGACTGCAATCACAAAATAACATTCAATGGCATTTTTCACAGAAATAGAAATATTCCTCATATTAGACTGCTACTGTTGACCAGGACCTTAAACGGCCAAAAAGACTCTGAGAAAGAGGAACACAGCTGGAGGCATCTTCCTAACCCTCTTCAAACTACATCACGGAGCTTAGTGACCACCACAGTGGGAACTGGCAGGAACACAGACACATGGACTCCAGGAGAGAATAGAGAGCCCAGAAACGAACCCACATGTACATGGTCAGTTCCTGAAAATCAAACCAGGAAACGAGCGAAGAGGAAAGGACAGTCTTCTCAAGAAACAGTGACAGGAAAACGGCCACCTACACGGAAGAACATCAGTGTTCATCCTCTACATCATCTAACGCAAATCGAACTGAAAACCCACCGCTTTGCACACGGAGCTCTTTCCCCCTGAGTCCTCCGAGATGGACCTCCAGTCAGCCCTCAGCTGGACACAGGAAACGTCTACTCCGTCCTCATTTTTCGCTCTTGCAGCGCCTCCCTGCTGGTGGGCACTGAGGCAACCCTGCTCCTCTCAGCCTGGATGCAGCCCTGTTATCCAGAAGCCTGAGCCCTGATGGTCCTGAGGAGACAAAGCTCCCGCCAGCTGCTCACGGGGCAGAGCCTAAAGGCAAAAGCGTCCTGCGCCCGCGGGTCAGAGGGGGCTTTGGCGCCCCCCCTGTGGGCCACAGGAGAAGAGCGGGCAGCCCGGCGCTCACAGACCTCAGAGGGCTCACCCAGAAGCAGCTCTGCTGCGAGCACTCAGACTGGAAGCCCAAACTGAAATGGAGCAGAATAGCTCCATGACCCTCCGCAAAACATGGCTAAGGAACAATCAGAGCCTGTATGGAATGCAGCCATAAAAAGGAACACATGTGAGTTTGTTCTAATAAAGGGGAGGGAAGTCAGTCAAAGAGAGAAAAACATGGAATCTAGAAGGATGGTACTGACGAGTCTGTTCACAGAGCAGCAATGGAGGTGCAGACATAGAGAACAGACTTACAGACGAGGGTGGGGAACAAGAGGGAGAGGGTGAGATGAAATGGAGAGAGCAGCATGGATGCAGGTACACCAACCTTTGTAAATAGACAACCAATGGGAATTTGCTGTATGATTCAGGGAACTCAAACTGGGGCTCAGTAGTAACCTAGAGAGGTGGGAATGCGTGCGAGGTGGGAGGGAGATTCCAGAGCAAGAGGACATAGGTACACCTATGGTCAATTCATGTGGATGTATGACAAATCAAACCAATATTGTAAAGCAATGATCAATCAACTAAAAAGAAATAACTGTTTAAAAAAATATGAACATACACACAAACTTTGCAACAAGGTAACTCCATTTTAAAACTATTGAAATTTTAGAAAACTACAAACGTTCTCCATGACCTTCGGTCTGGTGATCAGGTCTAACATACACAAAACAAGCCAACTTACCCAATTATGAATACAAATGAGTTAACACATTGCCTTTTATCATTTCATACATTTACCCTGTGGAGGACCTTACTCGAGAGAACCAAAAAGAAACTGCTAAATGAACCACGGACCACCCACCCTGGCCAGGCAACAGAGAAAAGAAAACACTTGCAGGAGTCATCTCACAACAGGAGGTCCTGGGAAGGAACAAGGAACGAACAAGCTACCACCAACCAGAATTCTGGAGAGGTCAGGAGATGGGAGGCTCCAGTTCAGAGGTCCTACCAACCTCCCCAGGATGCACTTCGCTGGAATCCATCTCGGCTGAGTGATGCGTGTGCCCCCAAGAAGGATCCCAATTCTGGCAAGAGACAAACCAGAAATGAACCCGATGACCATAAAACCTGAGAGTGCGAGCCACGTGACAGAGTGGTTCTCTCCGTTTCCCTCACCCTCCTGCCCTCCACCCCGGCAGCCCTTCCCAATGAAGCCTCTCGCTTGGACAGCACTCCTCTCCTCAGACAACTCATTGCCCAGTGTCAGACAAGAACTCACTCTCAAGCCCTGGAAGGGAACCCCCTTCCTTCATCAAAAGCAATATCCAGGAGAAAAGAGCTTCAAAACGCTATCTTGCAGAGAAGGAAATCAGACAAGGCAATGGCAGCCCGCTCCAGTACCATTGCCTGGAGAATCCCACGGACAGAGGAGCCTGGTAGGCCTGCAACCCCCGGGGTCACTAAGAGTCGGACACGACTTCACTGAGTGACTTCACTTTTCACTTTTCACTTTCATGTACTGGAGGAGGAACATGGCAACCCACTCCAGTGTTCTTGCCTGGAGAAATCCCAGGGACAGAGGAGCCTGGTAGGCTGCTGTCTATGGGGTCGCGCAGAGTCAGGCACGACTGAAGCGACGTGGCAGCAGCAGCAGAGAAGGAAATGGCACCACCTGCAGTACTCTGGTCTCAGAAATCCTAGGGACAGAGGAGCTTGGTGGGCTACAGTCCAAAAGCAGGGCATTTCTGACGGGAGGAAACAGTCCCAGGGAAGCTGAGCTGCTCACCAAAGGCCCCAGAGCTTTGGATAGCACACCAGAGCTGTGGCTGAGGATTCCCAGCTGCCATGCCTCTTGATCCTGGCCTCTTTCACTAGATACGTGTGTGGAAAACTAGAATCTCAAATATGCCCTGGTGGTTCCATAGTCAAGAATCCACCTGCCAGTGCTGGAGATGCATGTGGCGATCCCTAGGATGGGAAGATGCCACATCCTATGGAGCCCGGTGTGCCACAACTGCCGAGCCTGTGCTCTAGATCCTGGAAGCCACGATGCCTGAGTTCACATGCCGCAGCCACTGAAGCCCGTGAGCCTGTGCCCCTCAACAAGAGGACACACTGCAGTGAGAAGCCTGCAAACCACTCGTTATGGCCCCATGCTCACCAAAAACTAGAGAAAAGCCCACACACAAAGATGCAACACAGCCAACAATCAATACAAACTCTTTTCCTAAACAAATGCCACATCTGACAAAGAAACTGTACTCGAATTGTCCAAGAACACTAGAGCAAACAAGCCCATTCATAATTGGTAACGACTGAAATAGACACCTGGCCACTGAGGGTATACTGATAGTAAACTATCATACAAAAACATACTCAAGATACTGGTGCGATGCACGCAGAGCCCCCTTTGAAAGACAATCTGACAGTTTTTTGTTTTTTTTCAGTAACCACGGTGGGACAAGCACTGAATTCTGTGTATGACAAGCGGTGGAAGCCAGGTATCTTACCATTGGAAGGCAAAGTTCCAGATAAACAAAAGGAAACGTTACAATGTCCATGTCGTGGTGGATCAGGTTGGAGACATCATCACAAATTACCTTTAACTGAATATGTTCAAAGGTGAGCTGGAATACATGGAGATATATCTCCATGTATTGTCAGCTGAGCATATTGAGCTCCTACATGTATGTTTTAAATATCATTCTCTAATAAAAGGGAACAGGAAACATCTCCGATGGCCTGGTGGTAAAGAAGCTGCCTACCGATGCAGGGAACACGGGTTCAATTCCTGTGTAGAAGATCCACACGCCCCAGGGGCAATGAAGCCCTTGAACAACTCTTGACGTTTGCATGCTCCAGAGCCCAAGTTCTGCACACAGAGAAAGCACTGCAATGAGAAGCCATGGCACAGCAACTAGAAGGTAGCCTCTGCTCACTACAACTAGACAAAGGAGCAATAAAGACCCAGCACAGTCAAAAATAATGTCATGTTAAAAAAAGGACAGTTCTTTGAAGAAATGACTGAGACTAGGGGTGCGACTGTAAATATATGAGCCAGGGTCATCTTCAATTATGAGAAATTAAAGAAACTAAAGACAACTATCAAGCTGTCCAAACGGATACAAATGAATGACGACACAGTGTTATCTGTATACACCAGCAAATAACAATCTGAAAGGGAATTGAAACAAACAATTCCCCTTCAATCATCGTCAACATTAATAAAAGACTTTGCTATGGATGGAATGAGGATGACAAGACTGGCACACTGGAAATGATACATGATTGCTGAAAAATACCCTCAAGCCATGGACAGAGACTCCATAGCGATGACAAGACTTCAGTTGGCAATACCGTGGAATGCATCTGCCATCTGAAATGAAGATTCAATATGAATTACAAAAGGCTGAAAGGTGGCTGCTAAACCACAAAAGATGCCAGCATTCTTGGCCTCCCAGAGGAGAATTCAATCCAGGGCAAGTGACGAAGCTTGATGGCTCAGAGGTTTTCTGTGAAAAAGTTTGATTCAAGTAGAAAAGAGATCGAGAGAGCTGCTGACGTAGACATTCAAAGGGGGAAGAAAGAGTACCCCCTGCTAGTCTTTAGCCAGATGTTATACAGCCACTAGCAGTCTGCTAAGGAAAGAAAGACAATGTCTCAGAGAATGGCACCAGGCCCCTCACCCACAGCATGCATTGAGATCACATTGGCAGCAGATGAGTCATCCCAGGCCCAGAAAATGATGGACATGAATCTTGAAGAAAGGCAGATTTCCAAGCAAATATATAGTTTCATTCACAGAGGTTAAGAGAACCAGGTATGAGTAAGACAAACCGGTTTGTCGAGTCGTTTCTGGAGCCCTTAGGGGGAACTGACCTGAAGACATTAACATACCTTAAGACAAACATTTCCATAAGAACAATGCATTGCTTAGTTCAAGGTTTGAGAAAAGTTAAATTCAGGTGGAGCCAGGAGTTGTCATGGCAACACAGAATTTTCAGAGAAACCTTCTTTTACATTGTATCAA
Source organism: Capra hircus (assembly GCF_001704415.2). Classification (NCBI taxonomy): domain Eukaryota; kingdom Metazoa; phylum Chordata; class Mammalia; order Artiodactyla; family Bovidae; genus Capra; species Capra hircus. The sequence continues at coordinate 3,116 of NW_017218414.1, read as the reverse complement.
GATGGAGAAAAAAAAACCGCAGCCCTCTTTGGTCTCCTCCTGCCTCTTAAGAGAGAGAAAAAAACGTCTGACACTTGCAGTTTATTTTCTCTGTCTGGAGACCCCTGGCCTTCCTGCCTGTTATCCTCTCCAGGCCTGTAGGAAGCAATACCACTCGGCTGCTTGGGAAAAGCGCCGCGGGTCTGAGCTGTATGCAAAGGGGTGAAGCGGTAAAAACCCTCGGCCCAAAGGCGAGGCTTTTCTGCGATCGCCATTTCAGTCGGCTCCGAGACTGCAAAACAAAGGGCAGAAGACATGGTTCCCTGCTCCGCCGAGTCCGAGTTCCCTTACCTGTGGTCCACAGCCCTGCGCTCTGCTCGCTGGGATGCCAATCGACGGGGACCCAGGAGCCCACGAAACGACAGTCCCAGCTGCAATGGCGAGCCCTGAAGAGCACAACTGGGGACCCCTGGCCCCGAGGCGCCGCATGTTCACGCCCGCCCCAGACCCGCTCCCGTGAGCCGCGCCCCTGACTAGCCGCCCAGGCTCGCCCCGCCCCGAGCGCGCGCACGGTGCGCCCCGCCCCCACGCCCCCTGCCAGGCCAGGCCGCGGGACCGCGACTGCCTCCAGGGAAACACAAGGACAAGCAGATCCACCCCACCGAGACAACCCAGCTTTTCTCAGCTCATCTGTCTATGATTTAGGGATAAGAAGCAAAGATGACCTAGGACAGCCATGATATTCTATAGAGCCAGACCCTGGCGCGCAGAGGCTTGAAGAGGGCCCCGGGGAGCGCTGCCTGAAACAGCAAGCCTCTGTAGCATAGCGGTTAGGCAGGCTGGTAAGTCAGGCAGACTAGGGTCTGTAGGTCAGGAGTTCAAGTCCCGGGTTTAACTCTTTCCCTTTTAGGGGGCGGGGGACCACAAGAGGCGGGGCTTAGACCAGAAAAGTTTCTTTTGATTTTAGAGGTTTATTGTGAAGCTTAGGTTAGGGTTCGGGCAACCCCCCAACTCGCTCGGGTTCGGGTTCGGGGTTAGGGTTAGAATTCGGGGAACCCCCCTCTTCTTAGAGTTCGGGTTTGGGTTAGGGTTCAGGTCAGGGTCAGGGTTCAGGTTACGGTTAGGGCTTAAAGTGAGCGCTAATGGGGCCCATAGTTCTTTATTAGCCTGCCCTGGCGGGCCGAGGCTTGAAGAGTGCTGGGAGCAGCATGAAACCCGGGGGGCTTTGTTAGCATAGCGGTTAGGCTGACGGCCGAGTAAACATGCAATCTGGCTTTGTGGGTCAGAAGTTCCAGTCCGGGCTTGCCTTTTTGCTTTGAGCGGATGGGGGACCGCAAGGGGCGGGGCTTAGGCCAGAAAAGTTTCTTTTTCCTTTTTAGAGTTTTATTGTTAGGGTTAGGGTTAGGGTTAGGGTGCCGGCATCCCCTCAACTTGTTAGGGTTCAGGTTCAGAGTTCGGGTTACGGGAATCCCCTCCCTTCTTAGGGTTTGGATTCGGGTTCGGGTTAGGGTTCAGGGTTCGGGTTTGGGGGTTTGGAGTTCAGGGTTTGGGGTTCCGGGTTCGCGGTTCTCGCGTTTGGGGTTTGGGGTTCCGATTAGGGGTTCAAGGTTCAGCTTAGGGGTTTGGGGGTTTGGGGATCAGGTTATGGGTTCTCGGTTCAGATTAGGGGTTTGCAGTTGGGGTTTGGGGTTTGAGGATCGGGTTAAGGGTTTGGGGTTTGGGGCTCGCGGTTTGAGTTTGGGGCTTGGGTTTGGGGTTTGGGGATCAGGTTAGGGGTTCTCGGATTGGTTTAGAGGTTCGCAGTTGGGGTTTGGGGTTTGAGGTTAGGGTTAGGGTTTGGGGTTTTGAGGTTCACGGTTGGGGTTGGGGATTTGGGATTCGGGTTAGGGGTTTGGGGGTTCGCGGTTTGGGTTTGGGGTTTGGGTTAGGGGTTCGCGGTTAGGATTTGGGGTTTGGGGTTCGGGGTAGGGATTCTCGGTTCGGGTTAGGGGTTGGCAGTTTAGGTTAAGGCTTAGGGGTTTGGGGTTTGGAGTTTGGGATTTGGGTGAGGGGTTCGCGGTTTGGGGTTCCAGTTATGGGTTTGGGGTTTGGGTTGAGGGTTGGGGGTTGGGGATTAGGGGTTCGGTTTCTGGGTTGACGGTTTGGGTTAGGGATTAGGGGTTTAGGATTTGGGTTTGGGGTTTGGGGATTCGGTTTGAGGTTCCGATTAGGGGTTGAGTATGTGAGGTTTGTGGTTCGGGGGTCGAGATTTGAGGTTTGGGGTTTGGGGTTCAGGGGATTGGGTTCATGGTTTGGGGTTGGGGGTGTGAGGTGCAGTTTCGAGTTTTGCTGTTCGGGTTAGGAATTAGGGGTTGGCAGTTCGGGGTTCGGCTTAGAGGTTTGGGGTGTGCGGTTTTGGATTTGAGGTTTGGGGTTCCGGTTAGGGGTTTGGGGTTTGGGGTTCGGGTTAGCAGTTTGGAGTTTGGGTTTGGGGGTTGGGGTTTCGGGGTTTAGGGTTCGGTTTTGGTGTTTGCGGTTTGGGATTGGGGTTTGGGATTTGGGGTTCAGGTTAGGGGTTTGCGATTCGGGTTAGGGGTTTGGGGTTCGGGTTCGGGGTGTGGGGTGGGGTACAGGTTAGGGGTTTGGGTTCAGGGTTTGGGGTTCGGTTTAGGGGTGTGCGGTTTGGGTTTGGGTTGGGGTTCGGGCTAGTGGTTTTGGGTTCGGGGTTGGGTTCTGGATTGGGGTTCGGAGTTATGGATTCGGGGTTTGGGCTACGTGTTTCAGGATTTGCGGTTCGGGGCTTGAGGGGTCGGGGTTTGGGTTTGGGGTTTAGGGCTCGGGTTAGGGGTTTGGGTTAGGGTTAGGGGTTCACGGTACGGGTTAGGTGTTTGGGGTTCGGAGTTTGGGGATTGGGTTAGGGGTTTTGAGTTCGGGTAAGGGGTTTGGAGTTCCCTGTTCAGGGTTTGGGGTTTGCGGTTGGGATAGGGGTTCAGATTCAGGATATGGGGTTTGGGGTTCGGGTACCATGTTTGGGTATGTGGTTCGGGTTTGGGGTATGTGGTTCATTGTTTGGGTTTGAAAGCCCTCCTTGCAGGGAGCTAGGTGCGCCTCCAGTACGGCAGAGCTCTGGCTCTGCCCCGATCTGGCAGAGTTTCTGG
>NW_017218413.1:0-11926 GCF_001704415.2 Capra hircus | reverse complement strand
GGGGCTCTCCACAGGAAAGGCGAGAGGTAACTAACTGTCGTGCCACCATTCCCAGAGTCCCCAGATGTCTCAGTCCATTCCAGGGAAACCTGTTTTCCCTGCACTGCCTCGACTTTCAAGCCGACGATCGACTCACTCCACGGTGGCACGTGGGACAGCCCATGGGAAAGCCTCGTGGGAAAGCCTCGTGGGAAAGCCTCGAGGGAAAGCAACAGATCCCTTGATATACGCGAAGGCAAGCGTGACACTGCTGCTACTGCTCGGGAGGAAAGCGCACGTGCATGCCCCCACTCGAGACGAGGACTGACTACCCTGGCGAGACTCGCGAAGTACCCCAAGAATCATGTCAGCACTAGAGAGGAATCCTCAGGTTCCGGCACCGACTCCACACAAGGTCTTAGGCGCCGGCATCTACGGGAGAGGAATCCCGAGAGGCACTCGAGCAACTCGCATGGGGTCGGCCTTTCCTGAGGCCAACAGAGAGGGTCCCTGAGGTCCCCGTCGTAACTTGAGAGCACCTGCCGCAACTCTAGAAAATCCAGGAGGTTCTCCCCTCCAGGTGAGATGAGGCCCATTTCCGTTGAAGCGTCTCGAGGCTAATCACATCTAACCTCTGGAACTTCGAAAGGGTCCTTCACACCCTTGCTACAACTCAAGAAGTTCCCCGACATACCGGTCTCCACTCGAGAGGAAGCACGAGAGTCCCGCCCACATCCAGAGGAGCCCCGTTTCCGCCTCCTAGCTCGAGTGGAGGGATCCTTTCCCTGCGTGGTGGATAAAGAATTCCCTGCGTTACCGTCGCATCTCAAGAAGAGGCGCTCTCCACAGGAAAGGCGAGAGGAACTCCAGGGTCGTGCCACCATTCCCAGAGTCCCCCAGATGTCTCAGTCCATTCCTGGGAAATCTGTTTTCCCTCCACTGCCTCGACTTTCAAGCCGAGGATCGACTCACACCACGGTGGCACGTTGGATAGTCCTGTGGGAAAGCCTCGTGGGAAAGCCTCGAGGGAAAGCCACAGATCCCTTGATCCACGCGAGGGGAAGCGTGACACTGCTGCTACAGCTCGGGAAGAAAGGGCACGTGCATGCCCCACTCGAGACGAGGACTGACTCCCCTGGGGAGACTCCAGAAGCTCCCCAAGATCCATGTCAGCACTGGAGAGGAATACTCAGGTTCCGGCACCGTCTCCACAGAAGGTCTTTGGCCCCAGCATCTACGGAGAGGAATCCCGAGAGGCCCCCGAGCAACTCGCATGGGGACTGGCCTTTCCTGAGGCCACCAGAGCGGGTTCTGAGATCCCTGTCGTAAGACGAGAGCACCTGCCGCAACTCGAGAAAATCCAGGAGGTTCTCCCCTCCAGGCGAGATGAGGCCGATTTCCGCTGAGGCGTCTCGAGGCTAATGACATCTAACCTCTGGAACTTCGAAAGAGTCCTTCACACCCTTGCTGCAACTCAAGAAGTTCCCCGACATACCCGTCTCCACTCGCGAGGAAGCACGAGAGTCCCGCCCACATCCAGAGGAGCCCCGTTTCCGCCTCCTAGCTCGAGAGGAGGGATCCTTTCCCTGCGTGGTTGGGAAAGAATTCCCGGTGTTCCCTTCGCATCACAAGAGGAGGCGCTCTCCACAGGAAAGGCGAGAGGAACTCCAGTGTCGTGACACATTCCCAGGTCCTCCAGATGTCTCAGTCCATTCCAGGGAAAACTGTTTTCCCTGCACTGCTTCGACTTTCAAGCTGAGGATCGACTCACACCACGGTGGCACGTGGGACAGCCCTGTGGGAAAGCCTCGTGGGAAAGCCTCGTGGGAAAGCCTTGGGGAAAGCCGTAGATCCCTTGATCCACGCGAAGGGAAGCGTGACACTGCTGCTCCAGCTCGGGAGGAAAGCGCACGTGCATGCCCCACTCGAGACGAGGACTGACTCCCCTCTAGAGACTACAGAAGTACCCCAAGATCCATGTCAGCACTGGAGAGGAATCCTCAGTTTCCGGCACCGACTCCACAAAAGGTCTTAGGCCCCGGCATCAACGGGAGAGGAATCCCGAGAGGCCCCCGAGCAACTCGCATGGGGACTGGCCTTTCCTGAGGCGACCAGAGCGGTTCCCTGAGGTCCCCGTCGTAAGTCGAGAGCACCTGCCGCAACTCTAGAAAATCCAGGAGGTTCTCCCCTCCAGGCGAGATGAGGCCCATTTCCGCTGAGGCGTCTCGAGGCTAATCACACCTAACCTCTGGAACTTCGAAAGGGTGCTTCACACCCTTGCTGCAACTCAAGAAGTTCCCCGACATACCCGTCTCCACTCGAGAGGAAGCACGAGAGTCCAGCCCACATCCAGAGGAGCCCCGTTTCCGCCTCCTAGCTCGAGAGGTGGGATCCTTTCCCTGCGTGTTCGGGAAAGAATTCCCGGCCTTCCCGTCGCATCTCAAGAGGAGGCGCTCTCCACAGGAAAGGGAGAGGAACTCCAGGGTCGTGCCACCATTCCCAGAGTCGCCCTGATGTCTCAGTCCATTCCAGGGAAACCTGTTTTCCCTGAACTGCCTCGACTTTCAAGCCGAGGATCCACGCACACCACGGTGGCACGTGGGACAGCCCTGTGGGAAAGCCTCGTGGGAAAGCCTGGTGGGAAATCCTCGAGGGAAAGCCGCAGATCTCTTGATCCATGGGAAGGGAAGTGTGACAGTGCTGCTACATCTCTAGAGGAAATCGCACGTGCATGCCCCCACTCGAGACGAGGACTGACTCCTCTGGGGAGACTCCCGAAGTCCCCCAAGATCCCTGTCAGCACTGGAGAGGAATCCTCAGGTTCTGACCCCCAGTCCACACAAGGTCTTAGGCCACGGCATCGACGGGAGAGGAATCCCGAGGGGCCCCCGAGCAACTCCCATGGCAACTGGCCTTTCCTGAGGCCACGAGAGCGTGTCCCTGAGGTCCCAGTCGTAAGTTGAGAGCACCTGCCGCAACTCGAGAAAATCCAGGAGGTTCTCCCCTCCAGGAGAGATGAGGCCCATTTCCGCTGAGGCGTCTCAAGGCTAATCACACCTAACCTCTGGAACTTCCAAAGGGTCCTTCACACCCTTTCTGCAACTCAGGAAGTTCCCCTACATACCCGACTCCACTCGAGAGGAAGCACGAATGTCCCGCCCACATCCAGAGGATCCCCGTTTCCGCCTCCTAGCTCGAGAGGAGCGATCCTTTCCCTGGGTGGTCGGGAAAGAATTCCCGGCGTTCCCGTCGCATCTCAAGAGGAGGCACTCTCCATGGGAAAGGCGAGAGGAACTACAGGGTCGTGCCACCATTCATAGAGTCCTCCAGAGGTCTAAGTCCCTCAAGGGAAAACTGTTTTCTCTGCACTGTTTCGACTTTCAAGCCGTGGGTCGACTCACACCACGGTGGCACGTGGGACAGCCCTGTGGGAAAGCCTCGTGGGAAAGCCTCGTGGGAAAGCCTCGTGGGAAAGCCTCGAGGGAAAGCCACAGATCCCTTTATCCACGCGAAGGGAAGCGCGACACTGTTGTTACAGCTCGGGAGGAAAGCGCACGTGCATGCCCCCACTCGAGACGAGGACTGACTCTTCTGGGGAGACTCCAGAAATACCCCAAGATCCATGTCAGCACTGGAGAGGAATCCTCAGGTTCCGGCACCAACTCCACACAAGATCTTAGGACCCGGCATCGACGGAAGAGGAATCCCGAGAGGCCCCCGAGCAACTCGCATGGGGACTGGCCTTTCCTGAGGCCACCAGAGCGGGTCCGTGAGGTCCCCGTCATAAGTCGAGAGCACCTGCCGCAACTCGAGAAAATCCAGGAGGTTCTCCCCTCCAGGCGAGATGAGGCCCATTTCTGTTGAGTCGTCTCGAGGCTAATCACACCTAACCTCTGGAACTTCCAAAGGGTCCTTCACACCCTTGCTGCAAATCAAAAGTTCCCCGACATACCCGTCTCCACTCGAGAGGAAGCACGAGAGTCCCGCCCACATCCAGAGGAGCCCCGTTTCCGCCTCCTAGCTCGAGAGGAGGCATCCTTCCCCTGCGTGCTAGGGATAGAATTCCCAGTGTTCCGTCGCATCTAAAGAGGTGGCGCTCTCCACAGGAACGGCGAGAGGAACTCCAGGGTCGTGCCACCATTCCCAGAGTCCCCCAGATGTCTCAGTCCATTCCAGAGAAACCTGTTTTCCCTACACTGCCTCGACTTTCAAGCCGAGGATCGACTCACACCACGGTGGCACGTGGGAGAGCCCTGTGGGAAAGCATCGTGGGAAAGCCTAGTGGGAAAGCCTCGCGGGAGAGCCACAGATCCCTTTATCCAGGCGAAGGGAAGCGCGACACTGCTGCTACAGCTCGGGAGGAAAGCGCACGTGCATGCCCCCACTCGAGACGAGGACTAACTCCTTTGGGCAGACTCCAGAAGTACCCCAAGATCCATGTCAGCACTGGAGAGGAATCCTCAGGTTTTGGCCCCGACTCCACACAAGGTCTTAGGCCCCGGCATCGACGGGAGAGGAATCCCGAGAGGCACCCGAGCAACTCGCATGGGGACTGGCCTTTCCTGAGGCCACCAGAGCGGGTACCTGAGGTCCCGGTAGTAATTCGAGAGCACCTGCCGCAACTCGAGAAAATCCAGGAGGTTCTCCCCTCCAGGCGAGGTGAGGCCCATTTCCGATTAGGCATGGAGGCTAATCACACTTAACCCCTGGAACTTCGAAAGGGTCCTTCACACCCTTGCTGCAACTCAAGAAGTTCCCCGACAAACTCGTCTCCACTCGAGAGGAAGCACGAGAGTCCCGCCCACATCCAGAGGAGCCCCGTTTCCGCCTCCTAGCTCGAGAGGACGAATCCTTCCCCTGAGTGCTCGGGATAGTATTCCCAGTGTTCCGTCGCATCTCAAGAGGAGGCGCTCTCCACAGGAAAGGCGAGAGGAATTCCAGGGTCGTGCCACCATTCCCAGAGTCCCCCAGATATCTCAGTCCATTCCAGGGAAACCTGTTTTCCCTGCACTGCCTCGACTTTCAAGCTGCGGATCTAGTCACACCACAGTGGCACGTGGGACAGCCCTGTGGGAAAGCCTCGAGGGAAAGCCACAGATCCCTTTATCCACGCGAAGGAAAGCGCGACACTGCTGCTACAGCTCGGGAGGAAAGCTCACGTGCATGCCGTCTCTCGAGTCGAGGACTGACTCCCTTGGGCAGACTCCAGAAAAACCCCAAGATCCATGTCAGCACTGGAGAGGAATGCTCAGGTTACGGCACCGATTCCACACAAGATCTTAGGCCCTGGCATCGACGGGAGAGGAATCCCGAGAGGCCCCCGAGCAGCTCGCATGTGGACTGGCCTTTCCTGAGACCACCATAGCTGGTCCCTGAGGTCCCTGTCGTAAGTCGAGAGCACCTGCCACAACTCGAGAATATCCAGGAGGTTCTCCCCTCCAGGCGAGATGAGGCCCATTTCCGCTGAGGCGTCTCGAGGCTAATCACATCTAACCTCTGGAACTTCCAAAGAGTCCTTCACACACTTGCTGCAACTCAAGAAGTTCCCCGACATACCCGTCTCCACTCGGGAGGAGGCACGCGAGTCCCGGCCACATCCAGAGAAGCCCCGTTTCCGCCTCCTAGCTCGAGAGGAGGGATCCTTTCCCTGCGTGATCGGGAAAGAATTCGCGGCCTTCCTGTCGCATCTCAAGAGGAGGCGCTGAACACAGGAAAGGCGAGAGGAACTCCAGGGTCGTGCCACCATTCCCAGAGTCCCCCAGATGTCACAGTCCAATCCAGGGAAACCTGTCTTCCCTGCACTGCCTCGACTTTCAAGCCTAGGATCGACTCACACCACGGTGGCACGTGGGACAGCCCTGTGGGAAAGACTCGTGGGAAAGCCCCGTGGGAAAGCCTCGTGGGAAAGCCTCGAGGGAAAGCCACAGATCCCTTGATCCAGGTGAAGGGAAGCGTGATACTGCTGCTACAGCTCGGAAGGAAAGCGCACGTGCATGCCCCCACTCGAGACGACGACTGACTCCCCTGGGGAGACTCCAGAAGTACCCCAAGATCCAAGTCAGCACTGGACAGGAATTCTCACGTTCCGGCACCGACACCACACAAGGTCTTAGGCCCCGGCATCGACGGGAGAGGAATCCCGAGAGCCCTCCGAGCAACTGGCATGGGGACTGGCCTTTCCTGAGGCCACCAGAGAGGGTCCCTGAAGTCCCTGTTGTAAGTCGAGAGCACCTGCCGCAACTCGACAAAATCCAGGAGGTTCTCCCCTCCAAGCGAGATGAGGCCCATTTCCCCTGAGGCGTCTCAAGGCTAATCACATCTAAACTCTGGAACTTCCAAAGGGTCCTTCACACCCTTGCTGCAACTCAAGAAGTTCCCCGACATACCCGTCTCCACTCGAGAGGAAACACTAGAGTTCTGCCCACATCCAGAGGAGCCCCGTTTCTGCCTCCCAGCTCGAGAGGAGGGATCCTTTCCCTGCGTGTTCGGGAAAGAATTCCCGGAGTTCGGTCGCATCTCAAGAGGAGGTGCTCTCCACAGGAAAGGCGAGAGGAACTCCAGGGTCGTGCCACCATTCCCAGAGTCCCCCAGATGTCTCAGTCCATTCCAGGGAAACCTGTTTTCCCTGCACTGCCTCGATTTTCAAGCCGAGGATCGACTCACACCACGGTGGCACGTGGGACAGCACTGTGGAAAAGCCTCGTGGGAAAGCCTCGAGGGAAAGCCAAAGATCCCTTGATCCACGGGAAGGGAAGCGCCACACTGCTACTACAGTTCAGGAGGAAAGCGCACGTGCATGCCCCCACTCGAGACGAGGACTGACTCCCCTGGGGAGACTCCAGAAGTACCCCCAAGATCCATGTCATCGCTGGAGAGGAAACCTCAGGTTCCGTCACCGAATCCACTCAAGGTCTTAGACCCCGGCATCGACGGGAGAGGAATCCCGAGAGGCCCCCGAGCAACTCGCAAGTGGACTAGCCTTTCCTGAGGCCACCAGAGCGTGTCCCTGAGGTCCCCGTTGTAATTCGAGTGCACCTACCGCAACTCGAGAAAATCCAGGGGGTTCTCCCCTCCAGGCGAGATGAGGCCCTTTTCCGCTGATGCGTCTCGAGGCAAAAGACACCTAACATCTGGAACTTCCAAAGGGTCCTTCACACCCTTGCTGCAACTCAAGAAGTTCCCAGACATACCCGTCTCCACTGGAGAGGAAGCACGAGAGTCCCGCCCACATCCAGAGGAGCACCGTTTCCGCCTCCTAGCTCGAGAGGAAGGATCCTTTCCCTGCGTGGTCGGGAAAGAATTCCCGGCGTTCCCGTCGCACCTCAAGAGCAGACGCTCTCCACAGGAAAGGCGAGAGGAACTCCAGGGTCGTTCCACCATTCCCAGAGTCCCCCAGATGTCTCAGTCCATTCCAGAGAAAACTTTTTTCCCTGCACTGCCTCGACTTTCAAGCCGAGGATCGACTCACACCACGGTGGCACGTGAGACAGCCCTGTGGAAAAGCCTCGTGGGAAAGCTTCGAGGGAAATCCTCGAGGGAAAGCCACAGATCCCTTGATCCACGCAAAGGGAAGTTGGACACTGTTGCTCCAGTTCGGGAGGAAAGCGCACGTGCAAGCCCCCACTCGAGACGAGGACTGACTTCCCTGGGGATACTCTAGAAATACCCCAAGATCCATGTCAGCACTGGAGAGGAATCCTCAGGTTCTGGCCCTGAATCCAGACAAGGTCTTAGGCCCTAGCATCGACGGGAAAGGAATCCCGAGAGGTCCAAGAGCAACTCGCATGGGGAGTGGCCTTTCCTGAGGCCACCAGAGCGGGTCCCTGAGGTCCCCGTCGTAAGTAGAGTGCACCTGCCGCAACTCTAGAAAATCCAGGAGGTTCTCCCCTCCAGGCGAGATGAGGCCCATTTCCGCTGAGGCGTCTCGAGGCTAATCACATCTAACATCTGGAACATCCAAAGGGACTCTCACACCCTTGCTGCAACTCAAGAAGTTCCCCGACATGCCCGTCTCCACTCGAGATGAAGCACGAGAGTCCCGCCCACAACCAGAGGAGCCCCGTTTCCGCCTCCTAGCTCGAGAGGAGGGATCCTTTCCCTGCGTGGTCCGGAAAGAATTCCCGGCGTTCGCATCGCATCTCAAGAGGAGGCGCTCTCCACAGGAAAGGCGAGAAGAACTCCAGGGTCGTGCCACCATTTCCAGAGTCGCCCAGATGTCTCAGTCCATTCCAGGGAAACCTGTTTTCCCTGCACTGCCTCGACTTTCAAGCCGAGGATCGACTCACACCACGGTGGCACGTGGGACAGCCCTGTAGGAAAGCCTCGTGGGAAAGCCTAGAGGGAAAGCCACAGATCCCTTGATCCACGTGAAGGGAAGAGTGACACTGCTGCTACAGCTCGGGAGGAAAGCGCACGTGCATGCCCCCACTCGAGACGAGGACTGACTCCCCTGGGGAGACTCCAAAAGTACCCCAAGATCCATGTCAGAACTGGAGAGGAATGCTCAGGTTCCGGCTCCGACTCCACACAAGGTTTTAGGCCCCGGCATCGACGGGAGGGGAATCCCGAGAGGCCCCCGAGCAACTCGCATGGGGACTGGCCTTTCCTGAGGCCACCAGAGCGGGTCCCTGAGGTCCCCGTCGTAAGTCGAGAGCACCTGACGCAACTCGAGAAAATCCAGGAGGTTCTCCCCTCTAGGCGAGATGAGGCCCATTTCCTGTGAGGCCTCTCAGGGCTGATCACACCTAACCTCTGGAAATTCCAAAGGGTCCTTCACACCCTTGGTGCAACTCAAGAAGTTCCCCGACATACCCGTTTCCACTCGAAAGGAAGCACGAGAGTCCCGCCCACATCCAGAGGAGCCCCGTTTACCGCCTCCTAGCTCGAGAGGAGGGATCCTTTCCCTGCGTGGTCGGGAAAGAATTCCCGGCGTTTCCTTCGCATCTCAAGAGGAGGGGCTCTCCACAGGAAAGGCGAGAGTAACTAAACTGTCGTGCCACCATTCCCAGAGTCCCCCAGATGTCTCAGTCCATTCCAGGGAAACCTGTTTTCCCTGCACTGCCTCGACTTTCAAGCCGACGATCGACTCACTCCACGGTGGCACGTGGGACAGCCCATGGGAAAGCCTCGTGGGAAAGCCTCGTGGGAAAGCCTCGAGGGAAAGCAACAGATCCCTTGATATACGCGAAGGCAAGCGTGACACTGCTGCTACTGCTCGGGAGGAAAGCGCACGTGCATGCCCCCACTCGAGACGAGGACTGACTACCCTGGCGAGACTCGCGAAGTACCCCAAGAATCATGTCAGCACTAGAGAGGAATCCTCAGGTTCCGGCACCGACTCCACACAAGGTCTTAGGCGCCGGCATCTACGGGAGAGGAATCCCGAGAGGCACTCGAGCAACTCGCATGGGGTCGGCCTTTCCTGAGGCCAACAGAGAGGGTCCCTGAGGTCCCCGTCGTAACTTGAGAGCACCTGCCGCAACTCTAGAAAATCCAGGAGGTTCTCCCCTCCAGGTGAGATGAGGCCCATTTCCGTTGAAGCGTCTCGAGGCTAATCACATCTAACCTCTGGAACTTCGAAAGGGTCCTTCACACCCTTGCTACAACTCAAGAAGTTCCCCGACATACCGGTCTCCACTCGAGAGGAAGCACGAGAGTCCCGCCCACATCCAGAGGAGCCCCGTTTCCGCCTCCTAGCTCGAGTGGAGGGATCCTTTCCCTGCGTGGTGGATAAAGAATTCCCTGCGTTACCGTCGCATCTCAAGAAGAGGCGCTCTCCACAGGAAAGGCGAGAGGAACTCCAGGGTCGTGCCACCATTCCCAGAGTCCCCCAGATGTCTCAGTCCATTCCTGGGAAATCTGTTTTCCCTCCACTGCCTCGACTTTCAAGCCGAGGATCGACTCACACCACGGTGGCACGTTGGATAGTCCTGTGGGAAAGCCTCGTGGGAAAGCCTCGAGGGAAAGCCACAGATCCCTTGATCCACGCGAGGGGAAGCGTGACACTGCTGCTACAGCTCGGGAAGAAAGGGCACGTGCATGCCCCACTCGAGACGAGGACTGACTCCCCTGGGGAGACTCCAGAAGCTCCCCAAGATCCATGTCAGCACTGGAGAGGAATACTCAGGTTCCGGCACCGTCTCCACAGAAGGTCTTTGGCCCCAGCATCTACGGAGAGGAATCCCGAGAGGCCCCCGAGCAACTCGCATGGGGACTGGCCTTTCCTGAGGCCACCAGAGCGGGTTCTGAGATCCCTGTCGTAAGACGAGAGCACCTGCCGCAACTCGAGAAAATCCAGGAGGTTCTCCCCTCCAGGCGAGATGAGGCCGATTTCCGCTGAGGCGTCTCGAGGCTAATGACATCTAACCTCTGGAACTTCGAAAGAGTCCTTCACACCCTTGCTGCAACTCAAGAAGTTCCCCGACATACCCGTCTCCACTCGCGAGGAAGCACGAGAGTCCCGCCCACATCCAGAGGAGCCCCGTTTCCGCCTCCTAGCTCGAGAGGAGGGATCCTTTCCCTGCGTGGTTGGGAAAGAATTCCCGGTGTTCCCTTCGCATCACAAGAGGAGGCGCTCTCCACAGGAAAGGCGAGAGGAACTCCAGTGTCGTGACACATTCCCAGGTCCTCCAGATGTCTCAGTCCATTCCAGGGAAAACTGTTTTCCCTGCACTGCTTCGACTTTCAAGCTGAGGATCGACTCACACCACGGTGGCACGTGGGACAGCCCTGTGGGAAAGCCTCGTGGGAAAGCCTCGTGGGAAAGCCTTGGGGAAAGCCGTAGATCCCTTGATCCACGCGAAGGGAAGCGTGACACTGCTGCTCCAGCTCGGGAGGAAAGCGCACGTGCATGCCCCACTCGAGACGAGGACTGACTCCCCTCTAGAGACTACAGAAGTACCCCAAGATCCATGTCAGCACTGGAGAGGAATCCTCAGTTTCCGGCACCGACTCCACAAAAGGTCTTAGGCCCCGGCATCAACGGGAGAGGAATCCCGAGAGGCCCCGAGCAACTCGCATGGGGACTGGCCTTTCCTGAGGCGACCAGAGCGGTTCCCTGAGGTCCCCGTCGTAAGTCGAGAGCACCTGCCGCAACTCTAGAAAATCCAGGAGGTTCTCCCCTCCAGGCGAGATGAGGCCCATTTCCGCTGAGGCGTCTCGAGGCTAATCACACCTAACCTCTGGAACTTCGAAAGGGTGCTTCACACCCTTGCTGCAACTCAAGAAGTTCCCCGACATACCCGTCTCCACTCGAGAGGAAGCACGAGAGTCCAGCCCACATCCAGAGGAGCCCCGTTTCCGCCTCCTAGCTCGAGAGGTGGGATCCTTTCCCTGCGTGTTCGGGAAAGAATTCCCGGCCTTCCCGTCGCATCTCAAGAGGAGGCGCTCTCCACAGGAAAGGGAGAGGAACTCCAGGGTCGTGCCACCATTCCCAGAGTCGCCCTGATGTCTCAGTCCATTCCAGGGAAACCTGTTTTCCCTGAACTGCCTCGACTTTCAAGCCGAGGATCCACGCACACCACGGTGGCACGTGGGACAGCCCTGTGGGAAAGCCTCGTGGGAAAGCCTGGTGGGAAATCCTCGAGGGAAAGCCGCAGATCTCTTGATCCATGGGAAGGGAAGTGTGACAGTGGCTGCTACATCTCTAGAGGAAATCGCACGTGCATGCCCCCACTCGAGACGAGGACTGACTCCTCTGGGGAGACTCCCGAAGTCCCCCAAGATCCCTGTCAGCACTGGAGAGGAATCCTCAGGTTCTGACCCCCAGTCCACACAAGGTCTTAGGCCACGGCATCGACGGGAGAGGAATCCCGAGGGGCCCCCGAGCAACTCCCATGGCAACTGGCCTTTCCTGAGGCCACGAGAGCGTGTCCCTGAGGTCCCCAGTCGTAAGTTGAGAGCACACTGCCGCAACTCCGAGAAAATCCAGGAGGTTCTCCCCTCCAGG
>NW_017218412.1:0-11926 GCF_001704415.2 Capra hircus | reverse complement strand
ACTCACACCACGGTGGCACGTGGGACAGCCCTGTGGGAAAGCCTCGTGGGAAAGCCCGGGAAGGAAAGCCACAGATCCCTTGATCACGCGAAGGGAAGCGTGACACTGCTGCTAAGCTCGGGAGGAAAGCGCACGTGCATGCTCCCACTCGAGACGAGGACTGACTCCCCTGGGGAGACTCCAGAAGTACCCCAAGATCCATGTCAGCACTGGAGAGGAATCCTCAGGTTCCGGCCCGACTCCACACAAGGTCTTAGGGCCCGGCATCGACGGGAGAGGAATCCCGAGAGGACCTCAAGCAACTCGCATGGGACTGGCCTTTCCTGAGGCCACCAGAAGGGTCCCTGAGGTCCCCGTCTTAAGTCCAGAGCACCTGCCTGCAACTCGAGAAAATCCAGGAGGTTCTCCCCTCCAGGCGAGATGAGGCCATTTCCGCTGAGGCGTCTCGAGGCTAATCATACCTAACCTCTGGAACTTCCAAAGGGTCCTTCACACTCTTGCTGCAACTCAAGAAGTTCCCCGATATACCCGTCTCCACTCGAGACGAAGCACGAGAGTCCCGCCCACATCCAGAGGAGCCCCGTTTCCGCCTCATAGCTGAGAGGAGGGACCCTTTCCCTGCGTGGTCTGGAAAGAATTCCCGGCGTTCCCGTCGCATCTCAAGAGGAGGTGCTCTCCACAGGAAAGGCGAGAGGAACTCCAGGTCGTGCCACCATTACCAGAGTCCTCCAGATGTCTCAGTCCATTCCAGGGAAACCTGTTTTCCCTGCACTGCCTCGACTTTCAAGCCGAGGATCGACTCACACCACGGTGGCACGTGGGGAGAAGCCCTGTGAGAAAGCCTCGTGGAAAGCCTCCTCGTGGGAAAGCCTCGAGGGAAAGCCACTGATCACATGATCCAGGCGGGGAGGGTTACACTGCTGCTACAGCTCGGAGGAAAGCGCACGTGCATGCCCCCACTGAGAGGAGGACTGACTCCCCTGGGGAGACTCCAGAAGTACCCTAAGATCCATGTCAGCACTGGAGAGGAATCCTCAGGTTCCAGCACTGACTCCACACAAGTCTTAGGCCCCGGCATCGAAGGGAGAGGAATCCCAAGTGGCCCCCGAGCTACTCGCATGGGGACTGGCCTTTCCTGAGGCCACCAGAGCGGGTCCCTGAGGTCCCCGTCTTAAGTCGAGAGCACCTGCGCAACTCGAGAACATCCAGGATTTTCTCCCTCCGGGCAAGATGAGGTCCATTTCCGCTGACGTCTCGAGGCTAATCACACCTAACCTCTGGAACTTCCAAAGGGTCCTTCACACGCTTGCTGCAACTCAAGAAGTTCCCGACATACCAGTCTCCACTCAAGAGGAAGCACGAGGGTCCCGCCCACATCCAGAGGAGCCTGGATTCCACCTCGTAGCTGAGATTAGGGATTCTTTTCCTGCTTCGTCTGGAAAGAATTCCCGGCTTTCCCGTCGCATCTCAAGAAGAGCGCTCTCAACAGGAAAGGCGAGAGAAACTCCAGTGTCTTGCCACAATTCCAAGGACCCCAGATGTCTCAGTCCATTCCAGGGAACTGTTTTCCCTGCACTGCCTCTACTTTCAGCCGAGGATCCACTCACTCCACCATGGCATGTCCCAGGTGGGACAGCCCTGTGGGAAAGCCTCTTCGGAAAGCCTCGAGGGAAAGCCACAGATCCCTTGATCCCGCGAGGGAAGTGTGACACTGCTGCTACAGCTCGGAGGAAAGCTCAAGTGCATGCCCCCACACGAGATGAGGACTGACTCCCCAGGGAGACTCCAGAAGTACCCCAAGATCCATGTCAGCACTGGAGAGGAATCCTCAGGTTTTGGCACAGACTCCACACAAGATCTTAGGTCCCGGCATCGACGGAGACGAATCCCGAGAGACCCATGAGCAACTCGCATGGGGACTTCCTTTCGTGAGGCCACAAGAGGGGTCCCTGATGTCACCGTCGTAAGTCGAGAGCATCTGCTGCAACTCGAGAAAATCCAGGAGGTTCTCCTCTCCTGGCGAGATGAGGCCCATTTCCGCTGAGGGTCTCGAGGCTAATCACACCTAAACTCTGGAACTTCCAAAGGGTCATTCACACCCTTGCTGCAACTCAAGAAGTTCCCAACATGCTCGTCTCCACTCGACAGGAAGCACGAGAGTCCCGCCACATCCAGAGGAGACCCGTTTCCGCCTCCTAGCTAGAGAGGAGGGATACTTTCCCTGCGTGGTCGGGAAAGAATTCCCGGCTTTCCCGTCGCATCTCAAGTGGAGGCGCTCTCCACAGGAAAGGCGAGAGGAACTCCAGGGTCGTGCCACATTCCCAGAGTCCCCCAGATGTCTCAGTCCATTCCAGGGAAACCTGTTTTCCCTGCACTGCCTCGACTTTCAAGCCGAGTATCGACTCACACCACGGTGGCACGTGGGACAGCCCTGTGGGAAAGCTGCCGGGAGCCAGTGTGAGGAATCCCGCCCGTGACAAGGTCATGAGGAAGGAAGCTGACATTCGCAAGGCGTGCTCAGACTTCAGCGGACCCCTCTGGAAATTCCTAAGCATGTACGCCAACAAAAATCTGCCGGCTTTTGTTGCTCTGCTTTTCCACTCTTCTGACATTTTCTGGAAAAAGTCAATCAGGGTTTCAGTCTTCTGCATTTGAAAGAGTGTTTCAATCTAAAAACCCCTCCGATGGTTTCTAAGCCTGCCTGCAGGACTCTGCGAGTGTGATTGTTTGAGCCTCCTGACTGCAGGAGGCACAGGAAGCTTAAAACATCCTAGGAATGTAGGGGCTTCCGAAGAGTCAAAATCTTTAGAATAGGACTGATTAAAAGTTTCATTTGTTGAGTCAATGCTTGCTGCCAAATTTCATATCCTTTATTTTTAGATATAGTTGGTATATAGAAAACAAGTAGTAGACCTGGTATTAGCAACATTAGATCTTTGAGTTAAGTACCTTCTTTGTTATATCCCACTGCACCTTTGTTCTATAGAGATGTAACTTTAATGCTTTAAGGAGATGCAAATTAAAGAAAAACACTTCGGGGGAAACAAATCAACATTCATTAAGGAAGAGAGCTAAAAAGTGTTAACAAGCTTCTTGGCCAGAAGATAATGTAAAATCACCTGAGACCTTTTGTATACAAAATGATGTATAGAAAGAGTCTGGGCTGCGAACGCTACATAATTCTGTGTTACCCGTTGATCTCCATGTTTTATCAAAAAGTATAAAAGGCCTTCTGAACAATAAAGGATCGGACCAGTTTCTCGAACTAGTCTCTCGGCCTGGTTTCTTGGGACTCTGGCTCCCCCATGTCTCTCTCTCTCCTCTTCTCTCCCTTCCCTCTCTCTGCCTTTACTTTAACTTCAGGCTGAATCTCCATCTGGGGCGCAGAGGCCTCGCCAGGTCTACTTACTTGCCCGGCTGTTAAGACCGCACGAAGGGAGCTTAAGGCGAGCACCCTTAGATATTCAAGCGGGCGCCGTGGCCCAACGTAGATGGTGCAGATTCCTTGTCTGGAATTTTATTGGCCTTCCGCGTAAACCAAGCTATTCAGCCCTCTTCCTCCACTTAATCTTCTTATTACACTATAGTTCTTAATCTAATCTTACATTAATAAACAAACAAGTCTTTCCACGCCAACGCCGTCCACCCTTCGAATTCCCTGGATCCACCGGGCCAGGACCCCGCAAGTGGCGCCCGGAACAGGCTATTCGAAGGTAGGTTCCTCGGAGCAAAAGCTCCCCCCGGAGCACTCTCTGCTGCTCCCCCGGAGCCCTCTCCGTTGCTCCCCCCGGAGCACTCTCTGTTGCTCCCCCCGGAGTGACTTAATCACTCCCCCCGGAGTACTTTCGGGTACTCCCCCAGTGTTGAGTGTTCGGACGGCTAGGACCCCACTCAGGGTGCCGCGGACCCCCCTGTAGGATAGACAGGGTGAGGAAGAGTGGAAGTGTTCAAGGGTTTAAGAGAAACCTGGTGCTCTAGAGGTTGAAAGAAACCTGCTATCCTAGGGTTAAAAACAAAACCCCCCTCGCAGAGGTAAAACCTTTTGTTGAGGTAGACTTTTCTATAAGACTTAATTTTCTGACATGGGTAACAGTGAATCAAAAGAAAGACAGCTTTTTATAGGAGTAATCTTGCAGTTACTAACTAAACGAGGAATTAAAGTTAAAAATTCCAATATTCATTCATTTTTTTCCTTTGTACAAGAACAGTGTCCCTGGTTTCCAGAAGAAGGCACTGTTAACTTAGACACCTGGAGAGAGTAGGAAAACAGCTAAAAACTTACTATACTTTGCATGGGCCTGTAAATGCTTTTGCTCTGTAAAATATGATTACAAATGTTCTGGACCCCTGTCATGAGGCTGTTAGATAGCCTATGGGAGAGGCTATAGCGGTAAATGGTAGTGGGTCTCCACCTTCTATGCAGATCGTATTTTCTGCCATTGGCAAACAAAAGGAGAGAGACTCTCTTCCTCCCGAGGAAGGAGGGTGCTTACAGGACGCAGCGGCCGAGCGCCCTGGAGAGCCCCTCCCCCTCTACACAAACCAAACCTTTAAAAAGTTATCTTATTTAAGGCGACCACTGCAACCTCTGCTTGCGCCTCCCAGGGCTTAAGAACTCCCCACTTTATATCCAAAGCCTCCAGAACATTGCTTAAGTTTGAAAACGATAGTGACAATATTTTTGAGCAAAGAGCTTTTAAAACAGAGCTTGCTCCTTGCATAAAATCCCCTCAGAGGGGCCTCACCCAACAAAAAAAAAAGAAAAGGAAGAAAAACAGAAAAAAAAATATTCGTAATAAAAAGGACTTTACAAATGCAAAATGTTTCTCTTGAGGCCAAATAGAACATGTTTTGCCAAAATGTCCTGCTAAACAGACACAACAACCCGTACCAAACAACCCCAGGTAGCTCAGGCCTAGACCTCAGTTCCACCACTTCAATAATATTAACCCCTGATGTGCCAGTGACTCAGATTCCAATGAGAGTGGCTAGTCCCCTGCCTGAGGACATTGTAAGACTTGTACTGGGCATAGCTTGCTTTCTTTCAAGAAATTTCGGTAGTGTCTTGTGTAGTAAATTCTGATTATACTGAAAAAACTGAAAGTTTTGATCTCGCCACCTGCTAAAACTGTGCAATTAATAAAATTAAAAAAAAATAATAGACAGCTTTTGCTTTTACCTTATTACCAACAGAAAAACCAGACAAAAAAGCCCCAGAGGATCTAGATCTAGCTTTTTGGGTGCAAAAAATTGCAGCTTCTAGGCCTTAAAAGATTTTTTAATTCAAAGATATAAAATGTCATGGCTGTTAGACAATAGACAAGACGTTTCTTACATTGCTGAGAGACTAGCGCAGCTCCTGGCCAACATATACTACTGAAAAGGAGTTAGAAAAAGTGGTATGGCAGGATAAAAATGCTATAGAGTAAGAGGTGAGAGAGAGTTTAAAACCTTGGTGAATAGTGAGCTCCCCGTTGCTGGAAGTTTTCAAGCTAAGATTAAATGGTTACTTGTCATCTAAAAGGCTATAGACCAGATTTGGGTTATAAAAAGATCATTAGAAAAGCTTATAAAGATATTGTGTAACACCTCTTTTCTTGCTTCTTATATTTGGGTCTAGTGATATGGTTTTTTGGATACAAAAATTACTCAGAAACGGCCTATGAAAACTATTCTGATTAATGGCAAGTCTATTGTGGGTTATTAGACACAGAGCAGACGTTTCTTGCATTTCAGGAAAAGACTGGCCTAGCTCCTGGCCCACCTCCTGGCCCACACATACTACTGAAAATAACTTGGTGGGGATAGGAAGAGCCCCACAGTAGCCAAAAGTGCAAAAATTTTAGATTGGCAATTTGAGGACACCCGTGGAACTTTCCAACCGTATGTAGTCCTTCACTCCCCCTTACCCTGTGGGGAGGGACATGCTATCTCAAATGGGAGTGTTACTTTTTAGCCCTGATGATAAAGTGACCTCTCAGATGCTGCAGATCGGCTATGATCCATCAAAGGATTGGTAAACAACAGACAAGAATAATTGAGCTAATTTGCCCAACTCCTTGCAAGCTATATACTGGATTGGGATATCCAAATTTATAATGAAGGCATTGTTTTTGCTGCCTACCCCATTACATGAAAATTTCAAGATCCGGTGTGGGTGGAACAGTGGCCTCTGCCTAAGGAAAAATTACTGACATATTAATTAAAAAGATTAATTCAAATATACTGATTTATTAAATTGTTTAATAAAGAACCATCAAAAATTGCACTTCCATATAACAGAGAACAACTTGATGCTTTTCAAATGTTTGATGATTGGCAGATTGCTATAGAAATTCTTGTGATCAGATCTTGCATCATTTACCCTCACGTGCTTTGTTAATTCAAAAATTAAAAAGAGAGAAATTAAGTATAGTTTTCCCCCATCAGATTTTACAACATGTTCTCTTTGTAATAAGTTAAATGCTGATTCGTTTGAAACAGTAAAATAAAAAGCCATTAGTAAAGCAAAAAGATCTCCTCCAGATAACAAAAAGATCCCGACCCAAAATTTACTGCGGGTCGAGGAAGTGTTTATATTTTTTTCCACAGGGTGCAGATTCGTCAACTTGGATCCCGACAGACTGATTCGCCACAAAAGAAAAAGGGAACTTCTCTGCCACCACCACCGCGGGAAACAGCCGCGCACCAAAAGCTCGCGGGCGGGGCCAGCCTGACTGACGGAACCAGTGCACCGCACTCGCAGCCCATAACAGCGCCAGTGTCAGAGGGCGGGGTGAAGGCCGCTGCTCCTACCGGCAAAAGAGGCAAAAGAAACATCAAGATCCCGGCAGGACTAACAGCTGCTGCAGCACAAACTCCAACCAGAAAATGACTCTATTTACTCTATTTTGGCTTGTCTATCCTCTCCTTATGTTCTTCTTTTCACCAATGATTCCAGAAACTTAATGTACCTAATGTAGCGACTTGTGAACCATGGATGTTTTCATCTTGTTTAACTCCTCAAAGTAATGTCTGCTCTTCTGTGGTTTTAAAGATGTCCTATAACTGTAACAACTTATTGATATGATAATTATGTTCTTGCTGTGTTACAACAACTGTTATTGTTACTACAACAGCAATCATTGACTCAACAAGTGTAAATGCCCAATATGTTAAAAAATCAAGGTTTAGGTATTTTGGAACAGCTCAGATATTAGTTTAGACTTAGGGAAACTTCATAATCAGATTCAGACCTTGGAACACTCCCGATTAGATTTTACCACCGCAGAGAAGCCAATGACTTTTCCCACACTTTCTCTAACTTCATTTCTGAAGACTGTTCTGTCTACTGTCTATAATCTTGCTCCTCATAATCATACTTCCCTATATTGTCTAGATTCTTCGCAGAGCATTCGGAATCTCGAGACCGAACTGCACCTGATTTTAACATAAATAATCAATTATTTAAAATTAAAAAGGGTGAGATGCCGGAGCCAGAGTGAGGAATCCCGCCCGTGACAAGTCATGAGGAAGGAAGCTGACATTCGCAAGGCGTGCTCAGACTTCAGGGACCCTCTGGAAATTCCTAAGCATGTACCACCAAAAAATCTGCGGCTTTTGTGCTCTGCTTTTCCACTCTTCTGACATTTTCTGGAAAAAGTCAATTCAGGGTTTCAGTCTTCTGCATTTGAAAGAGTGTTTCAATCTAAAAACCCTCCGATGGCTTTCTAGCCTGCCTGCAGGACTCTGCGAGTGTGATTGTTTGAGGCCTCCTGACTGCAGAGGCACAGGAAGCTTAAAATATCCTAGGAATGTAGGGGCTTCCGAAGAGTCAAAATCTTTAGAATAGGACTGATTAAAAGTTTCATTTGTTGAGTCAATGCTTGCTGCCAATTTTCATATCCTTTATTTTTAGATATAGTTGGTATATAGAAAAACAAGTAGTAGACCTGGTATTAGCAACATTAGATCTTTGAGTAAGTACCTTCTTTGTTATATCCCACTGCACCTTTGTTCTATAGAGATGTAACTTTAATGCTTTAAGGAGATGCAAATTAAAGAAAAACACTTCGGGGAAACAAAATCAACATTCATTAAGGAAGAGAGCTAAAAAGTGTTAACAAGCTTCTTGGCCAGAAGATAATGTAAATCACCTGAGACCTTTTGTATACAAAATGATGTATAGAAAGAGTCTGGCTGCGAACGCTACATAATTCTGTGTTACCCATTGATCTCCATGTTTTATCAAAAGTATAAAAGGCCTTCTGAACATAAAGGATCGGATCAGTTTCTCGAACTAGTCTCTCGCCTGGTTTCTTGGGACTCTGGCTCCCCCCATGTCTCTCTCTCTCCTCTTCTCTCCCCTTCCCTCTCTCTGCTCTTTACTTTAACTTCAGGCTGAATCTCCATCTGGGGCGCGGAGGCTCGCCAGGTCTACTTACTTGCCCCGGCTGTTAAGACCCGCACCAAAGGGAGCTTAAGGCGAAGCACCCTTAGATATTCAAGCGGGCGCCGGTGGCCCAACGTAGATGGTGCAAATTCTTGTCTGGAATTTTATTGGCCTTCCGCGTAAACCAAGCTATTCAGCCCTCTTCGTCCACTTAATCTTCTTATTACACTATAGTTTCTTAATCTAATCTTACATTAATAAACAAACAAGTCTTTCCACGCCAACGCCGTCCACCCTTCGAATTCCCTGGATCCACGGGGCTGGACCCCGGCAGAAAGCCTCGTGGGAAAGCCTCGTGGGAAAGCCTCGAGGAAAGCCACAGATCCTTGATCACGCGAAGGGAAGCATGACACTGCTGCTACAGCTCGGAAGAAAGCGCACGTGCATGCCCCACTCGAGAGGAGGACTGACTCTACTGGGAGACTCCAGAAGTCCCCCCAGATCCACGTCAGCACTGGAGAGGAATACTCAGGTTCCGGCACCGGCTCCACACAAGATCTTAGGCCCGCATCGAGGGAGAGGAATCCCGAGAGGCCCCGAACAACTCGCTTGGGACTGGCCTTTCCAGAGGCCACCAGAGCGGGTCCCTGAGGTCCCCGTCGTAAGTCGAGAGCACCTGCCGCAACTCGAGAACTCCAGGAGGTTCTCCCCTCCAGGCGAGATGAGGCCCATTTCCGCTGAGCATCTCGAGGCTAATCACACCTAACTCTGGAGCTCCCAAAGCGACTTCACACCCTTGCTGCAACTCAAGAAGATCCCGACATACCGTCTACACTCGAGAGGAAGCACGAGAGTCCCGCCCACATCCAGAGGAGCCCGTTTCCGCCTCCTAGCTCGAGAGGAGGGATCCTTTCCCTGCGTGGTCGGGAAACAATTCCTGGCGTTTCCGTCGCATCTCAAGAGGAGGCCGCTCTCCACAGGAAAGGCGAAGAACTCCAGGGTCGTTCCACATTCCCAGAGTCCCCAGGATGTCTCAGTCCATTCCAGGAAACCTGCTTTCCCTGCACTGCCTCGACTTTCAAGCGAAGATCGACTCACACACGTGGCACGTGGACAGCCCTGTGGGAAGCCTCGTTGGAAAGCCTCGAGGGAAAGCCCTGATCCCTTGATCCACGCGAAGGAAGCGTGACACTGCTGCTACAGCTCGAGAGGAAAGCGCATGTGCATGCCCCCACTCGAGACGAGGACTGACTCCACTGGGAGACTACAGAAGAACCCCAAGATTCATGTCAGCACTGGAGAGGAATGCTAAGGTTCCGGCACCGACTCCACACAAGATCTTATGCCCGGCATAGACGGAGAGAATCCCGAGAGGCCCCCGAGCAACTAGCATGGGACTGGCCTTTCCTGAGGCCACAGAGCGGGTCCTGAGGTCCCGTAGTAAGTCGAGAGCACCTGCTGCACCTCGAGAAAATCCAGGAGGTTCTCCCTCCAGGCGAGATGAGCCCATTTCCGCTGAGG
Source organism: Capra hircus (assembly GCF_001704415.2). Classification (NCBI taxonomy): domain Eukaryota; kingdom Metazoa; phylum Chordata; class Mammalia; order Artiodactyla; family Bovidae; genus Capra; species Capra hircus. Next base: position 2,034 of record NW_017218412.1, on the reverse strand, counting down.
CGTCTCGAGGCTAATCACACCTAACCTCTGGAACTTCCAAAGGGTTCTTCACACCCTTGCTGCAACTCAAGAAGTTCCCCGACATACCCGTCTCCACTTGAGAGGAAGCACGAGAGTCCCGCCACATCCAGAGGAGCCCCGTTTCCCCGAGTCCTAGCCTGAGATGAGGGATCCTTTCCCTGCTTGGTCGGGAAAGAATTCCGGCGTTCCCGTCGCATCTCAAGAGGAGGCGCTCTCCACAGGAAGGCGAGAGGAACTCCAGGGTCGTGACACCATTCCCAGAGACAACCAGGTGTCTCAGTCCATTACAGGGAAACCTGTTTCCCTGCACTGCGTCGACTTTCAAGCCGAAGATCGACTCACACCACGGTGGCACGTGGGCAGCCCTGTGGAAAGCCTCGTGGAAAGCCTCGTGGGAAAGCCTCGAGGGAAAGCCACAGATCCTTGATCCACGCGAAGGGAAGCGTGACACTGCTGCTACAGCTCGGGAGGAAAGCGCACGTGCATGCCCCCACTCGAGACGAGGACTGAGTCTCCTGGGAGACTCAGAAGTACCCCAAGATCCATGTCAGCACTGGAGAGGAATCTCAGGTTCTGGCACCGACTCCACACGAGGTCTTAGGCCGCAGCATCGACGGAGAGGAATCCCAAGAGTCCCCCGAGCAACTCCCATGGGGAATGGCCTTCCTGAGCCACCAGAGCGGGTCCCTGAGGTCCCCGTCGAAAGTCGAGAGCACCTGCCGAAACTCGAGAACATCCAGGAGGTTCTCCCCTCCAGGCGAGATGAGTGCCATTTCCGCTGAGGCATCTCGAGGCTAATCACACCTACCTCTGGAGCTCCCAAAGCGACTTCACACCCTTGCTGCAACTCAAGAAGATCCCGACATACCCGTCTACACTCGAGAGGAAGCAGGAGAGTCCCGCCCACATCCAGAGGAGCCCCGTTTCCGCCTCCTAGCTCGAGAGGAGGGATCCTTTCCCTGCGTGGTCGGGAAAGAATTCCTGGCGTTTCCGTCGCATTTCAAGAGGAGGCGCTCTCCACAGGAAAGGCGAGAGGAACTCCAGGGTCGTTCCACATTCCCAGAGTCCCCAGGATGTCTCAGTCCATTCCAGGGAAACCTGCTTTCCCTGCACTGCCTCGACTTTCAAGCGAAGATCGACTTACACCATGGTGGCACGTGGGACAGCCCTGTGGGAAAGCCTCGTTGGAAAGCCTCGAGGGAAAGCCACAGATCCCTTGATCCACGCGAAGAGAAGCGTGACACTGCTGCTACAGCTCGGGAGGAAATCGCACGTGCATGCCCCCACTCGAGACGAGGACTGACTCCCCTGGGGAGACTAGAGAAGTAACCCAGGATCCATGTCTGCACTGGAGAGGAATGCTCAGGTTCCGGCACAGACTCCATACAAGATCTTAGGCCCTGGCATCGACGAGAGAGGAATCCCGAGAGGCCCCCAAGCAACTCGCATGGGGACTGGCCTTTCCTGAGGTCACCAGAGCGGGTCCCTGAGGTCCTCGTCGTAAGTCGAGAGCACCTGCTGCAACTCGATAAATCCAGGAGGTTCTCCCCTCCAGGCGAGAAGAGGCCCATTTCCGCTGAGGCGTCTCGAGGCTAATCACACCTAACCTCTGGAGCTTCCAAAGGTCCTTCGCACCCTTGATGCAACTCAGGAAGTTTCCCGACATACCCGTCTCCACTCGAGAGGAAGCAGGAGAGTTCTGCCCACATCCAGAGGAGCCCCGTTTCCGCCTCCTAGCTCGAGAGGAGGGATCCTTTCCCGTGTTCGGGAAAGAATTCCCGGCGTTCCCGTCGCATCACAAGAGGAGACGCTCTCCACAGGAAAGGCGAGAGGAACTCCAGGGTCGTGACACCATTCCCAGAGTCCCAGATGTCTCAGTCCATTCCAGGGAAACCTGTTTTCCCTGCACTGTCTCGACTTTCAAGCCGAGGATCGACTCACACCACGGTGGCATCACAGCCCTTAGAAAGCCTCGTGGGAAAGCCTCGTGTGAAAGCCTCAAGGAAAAGCACA
>NW_017218411.1:0-11926 GCF_001704415.2 Capra hircus | reverse complement strand
GCAGCAGTGTCCGCTTCCTTCGCATGGATCAAGGAATCTGTGGCTTTGTTCGACTGTTTTCCCTTTCCCACGAGGCTTTCCCACAGGGCTGTACCACGTGCCACTGTGGTGTGAGTCGATCCTCGACTTGAAAGTCGAGGCAGTGCAGGGAATACAGGTTTCCCTGGAATGGACTGAGACATCTGGGGGACTCTGGAATGGTGGCACGACCCTGGAGTTCCTCTCACCTTTCCTAGGGGAGCGCCTCCTCTTGAGATTCGACGGGAATGCTGCGAATTCTTTCCCGACCACGCAGGGAAAGGATCAAACCTCTCGAGCTAAAAGGTGGAATCGGGGCTCCTCTGGATGTGGGCGGGACTCTCGTGCTTCCTCTCGAGTGGAGACGGGTATGTCGGGGAAATTCTTGAGTTGCATCAAGGGTGTGAAGGACCCTTTGGAAGTTCCAGAGTTTAGGTTTGATTAGCCTCGAGACGCCTCTGCGGAAATGGGCCTCATCTCGCCTGGAGGGGAAAACCTCCTGGATTTTCTCGAGTTGCTGCAGGTGCTCTCGACGTACGACGGGGATCACAGGGACCCGCTCTGGTGCCTCAGTTAAGGCCAGTCCACATGCGCGTTTCTCGGGGCCTCTCGGATTCCTCTCCCATCGATGCCGGGACCTAAGACCTTGTGTGGAGTCGGTGCCTGAACCTGAGGATTCCTCTCCAGTGCTGACATGGATCTTGGGCTACTTCTGGAGACTCCCCAGGGGAGTCAGTCCTCGTCTCATGTGGGGGCATGCAGTTGCGCTTTCCTCCAGAGCTGTAGCAGCAGTGTCACGCTTCCCTTCGCGTGGATGAAGGGATCTGTGGCTTTCCCTCGAGGTTTTCCACGAGGCTTTCCAAGAGGCTTTCCCACAGGGCTGACCCACGTGTCACCGTTGTGTGAGTCGATCCTCGGCTTGAAAGTCGAGGCATTGCAGGGAAAACAGGTTTCCCTTGAATGGACTGAGACATCTGGGGGACTCTGGGAATGGTGGCACGACCCTGGAGTTCCTCTCGCCTTTCCTGTGGAGAGCGTCTCCTCTTGAGATGCGAGGGGAAAGCCGGGAATTCTTTCCCGACCACTCCTCTCGAGCCATGAGGGAAACGAGGCTCTGGATGTGGCGGGACTCTCGTGCTTCTTCTCGAGTGGAGACGGGTATGTCGGGGAACTTCTTGAGTTGCAGCAAGGGTGTGAAGGACCCTTTGGAAGTTCCAGAGGTTAGGTGTGATTAGCCTCGAGACGCCTCAGCGCAAATGGGCCTCATCTCGCCTGGAGGGGTGAACCTCCTGGATTTTCTCGAGTTCCAGCAGGTGCTCTCGACTTACGAAGGGGACCTCAGGGACTCGCTGTGGTGGCTTCAGGAAAGGCCAGTCCCCATGCGAGTTGCTCGGGGCCTCTCGGGATTCCTCTCCGTCTATTCCAGGGCCTAAGACCTTGTGTGGAGTCGGTGCCGGAACCTGAGGATTCCTCTCCAGTGCTGACATGGATCTTGGGTACTTCTGGAGTCTCCCCAGGGGAGTCAGTCCTCGTCTCGACTGGGAGCATGCACGTGCGCTTTCTTCCGGAGCTGTAGCAGCAGTGTCACGCCTCCCTTGGCGTGGATCAAGGGATCTGTGGCTTTCCCTCGAGGCTTTCCCACGAGGCTTTCCCACGAGGCTTTCCACAGGGCTGTCCCACGTGCCACCGTGGTGTGAGCCGATCCTCGGCTTGAAAGTCGAGGCAGTGCAGGGAAAACAGGTTTCCCTGGAATGGACTGAGACATCTGGGGGACTCTGGGAATGGTGGCAAGACCCTGGAGTTCCTCTCGCCTTTCCTGTGGAGAGCGCCTCCTCTTGAGATGCGACGGGAACGCCGGGAATTCTTTCCCGAACCTGCAGTGAAAGGATCCCTCCTCACCAGCTAGGAGGCAGAAACGGGGCTCCTCTGCATGTGGGCGGGTCTCTCGTGCTTCCTCTCGGGTGGAGACTGGTATGTCGGGGATCTTCTTGAGTTGCAGCAAGGGTGTGAAGGACCCTTTGGAAGTTCCAGAGGGTAGGTGTGATAAGCCTCGAGACGCCTCAGCAGAAAGTAGCCTCACCTCGCCTGGAGGGGAGAACCTCCTGGATTTTCTCGAGTTGCTGCAGGTGCTCTCGACATACGACGGGTATCTCAGGGACCCGCTCTGGTGGCCTCAGGAAAGGCCAGTCCATATGCGCGTTGCTCGGGGCCTCTCGGGATGCCTCTCCCATCGATGCCGGGACCTAAGACCTTGTGTGGAGTCGGTGCCTGAACCTGAGGATTCCTCTCCAGTGCTGACATGGGTCTTGGGTACTTCTGGAGTCTCCCCAGGGGAGTCAGTCCTCGTCTCGAGTGGGGCATGCACGTGTGCTTGCCTCTAGAGCTTTAGCAGCAGTGTCACCTTCCGTTCGCGTGGTCAAGGGATCTGCGGTTTTCCCTCGAGGTTTTCCCACGAGGCTTTCCCACGAGGCTTTCCCACGAGGCTTTCCACAGGGCTGACCCATGTGTCACAGCTGTGTGAGTCGATCCTCGGCTTGAAAGTCGAGGCAGTGCAGGGAAAACAGATTTCCCTGGAATGGACTGAGACATCTGGGGGACTCTGGAATGGTGGCAAGACCCTGGAGTTCCTCTCACCTTTCCTGTGGAGATCGCCTCTCTTGAGATGCGCCGGGAACACTGGGAACTCTTTCCCGATCACTGAGGGAAAGGATCCCTCCTCTTGAGCTAGGAGGGGGAATCGGGCTCCTCTGAATGTGGGCGGGACTCTCGTGCTTCCTCTCGAGTGGAGCCGGATATGTTGGGATCTTCTTGAGTTGCAGCAAGGGTGTGAAGGATCCTTTGTAAGGTCCAGAGTTTAGGTGTGATTAGCTTTGAGACACCTCAGCGGAAATGGTCCTCATCTCGCCTGGAGGGAGAACCTCCTGGATTTTCTCAAGTTGCGGCAGTGCTCTCGACCTACGACGGGGCCCTCAGGACCCCTCTGGTGGCCTCAGGAAAGGCCAGTCCCCATGCAAGTTGCAAGGAACTCTCGGATTCCTCTCCCGTCAGTCCGGGGCCCTAAGACCTTGTGTGGAGTCGGTGCCGGAACCTGAGGATTCCTCTCCAGGGCTGACATGGATCTTGGGGTACTTCTGTAGTCTCCCCAGGGAGTCAGTCCTGGTCTCGAGTGTGGGCATGCAAGTGCGCTTTCCTCCCGAGCTGTAGCAGCAGTGTCACGATTCCCTTCGCTTGGATCAAGGACATGTGGCTTTCCCTCGAGGCTTTCCCATGAGGCTTTCCCACGAGGCTTTTCCACAGGGCTGTCCCACGTGCCACCATGGTGTGAGTCGATCCTCGGCTTGAAAGTCGAGGCAGTGCAGGGAAAACAGGTTTCCCTGGAATAGACTGAGACATCTGGGGGACTCTGGGAATGGTGGCATGACCCTGAAGTTCCTGTCGCCTTTCCTGTTGAGAGCGCCTCCTCTTAAGTTGCGACGGAAACGCCGGGAATTCTTTCCCGACGACGCAGGAAAGCATCCTCTTCTCGAGCTAGGAGGCGGAAACGGGGCTCCTCTGGATTGGGCGGGACTCTCGTCCTTCCTCTTGAGTGGAGACGGGTATGTCGGGGAACTTCTTGAGTTGTAGCAAGGTGTGAAGGCCCTTTGGAAGTTCCAGAGGTTAGGTGTGATTAGCCTGGGGACGCCTCAGAGGAAATGGGCCTCATCTACCCTGGAGGCGAGAACCTCCTGCATTTTCTCGAGTTGGTGCAGGTGTTCTCTCATTACGACGGGGACCTCAGGGACCCGCTCTGGTGCCTCAGGAAAGGCCAGTCCCATGCGAGTTGCTCGGGGCCTCTCGGGATTGCTCTCCTGTCGATGCCGGGGCCTAAGACCTTGTGTGGAGTCGATGCCGGAATCTGAGGATTCCTCTCCAATGCTGACATGGATTTGGGGTACTTCTGGAGTCTCCCAGGGAGTCAGTCCTCGTCTCGAGTGGAGCATGCACGTGCGCTTTCCTCCCAAGCTGTAGCAGCAGTGTCGTGCTTCCTTCGCGTGGATCAAGGGATCAGGGCTTTCCTCGAGGCTTCCACGAGGCTTTCCACGAGGCTTTCCCACAAGGCTGTCCCACGTGCCACGTGGTGTGAGTCGATCCTCGCTTGAAAGTGGAGGCAGTGGTGGGAAGTCAGGTTTCCCAGGAATGGACTGAGACATCTGGGGGACTCTAGGAATGGTGGCACGACCCTGGAGTTCCTCTCGCCTTTCCTGTGGAGAGCGCCTCCTCTTGAGATGCGACGGAAATGCCGGGAATTCTTTCCGACCATGCAGGGAAAGGATCCCTCCTCTCGAGCTAGGAGGCGGAAACGGGGCTCCTCTGATGTGGCGGGACTCTCGTGCTTCCTCTCGAGTGGAGACGAGTATGTCGGGGAACTTCTTGAGTTGCAGCAAGGGTGTGATGGACCTTTGGAAGTTCCAGATGTTAGGTGTGCTTAGCCTCGAGACGCCTCAGCGGAAATGGGCCTCATCTCGCCTGGAGGGGAGAACCTCCTGGATTTTCTCGAGTTGTGGCAGGTGATCTAGACTTACCACGGGGACATCAGGGACCTGTTCTGGTGGCCTCAGAAAAGGCCAGTATCCATGCGAGTGCTTGGGGGCCTCTCGGATTCCTCTCCGTCGATGCGGGCCTTAGCCTGGAGTGGAGTCCGGTACCGGAACCTGAGAATTCCTCTCCAGTGCTGACATGGATCTTGGGTACTTCTGGTATCTCCCCAGGGAGTCAGTCCTCGTCTCGGGTGGGGGGCATGCACTGGCACTTTCCTCCCGAGATGTAGCAGCAGTGTCACGCTTCCCTTCGAGTGGAACAAGGGATCTGTGGCATTCCCTCGAGGCTTTCCCACGAGGCTTTCCCACGAGGCTTTACCACAGGGCTGTCCCACGTGCCACCGTGGTGTGAGTCGGATCCTCGGCTCGAAAGTCAAAACAGTGCAGGGAAAACAGGTTTCCCTGGAATGGACTGAGACATCTGGCGGACTTTAGGAATGGTGGGCATGACCCTGGAGTTCCTCTCGCCTTTCCTGTGGAGAGCGCCTCCTCTTGAGATGCGACAGGAACGCCGGGAATTCTTTCCCGAGCACGCAGGGAAAGGATCACTCCTCTTGAGCTAGGAGGTGGAAACGGGGCTCCTCTGGATGTGGTCGGGACTCTCATGCTTTCCTCTCGAGTGGAGATGGGTATGTCAGGGAACTTCTTGAGTTGCAGTAAGGGTGTGAAGGACCCTTTGGAATTTCCAGATTTAGGTGTGATTAGCTTCGAGATGCCTCAGTGGAAATGGGCCTCATTTCGCCTGGAGGGGAGAACCTCCTGGATTTTCTCGAGTTGCGGGCAGGTGCACTCGACTTACGACGGGGACCTCAGGGACACGCTTTGGTGGCCTCGGGAAAGGCCATTTCCTTGCGAGTTACTCTGGGGCCTCTCGGGATTCCTCTCCCGTGGATGCCAAGGCAAAGAACCTTGTGTGGAGTCGGTGCCAGAACCTGAGGATTCCTCTCCAGTGCTGACATGGATCTTGGGGTATTCTGGAGTCTCCCCAGGGGAGTCAGTCCTCGTAATGAGTGGGGCATGCAAGTGCACTTTCCTCCCGAGCTGTAGCAGCAGTCTAACGCTTCCCTTCGCGTGGAAAAAGGGATCTGTTGCATTTCCCTCGAGGCTTTCCCACGAGGCTTTCCCACGAGGCTTTCCCACAGGGCTGTCCACGTGCCACCTGTGGTGTGAGTCGATCCTTCAGCTTGAAAGTCGAGGCAGTGCATGGCAAACAGGTTTCCCTGGAATGCACTGAGACATCTGGGGGACTCTGGGAATGTGGCACGACCCTGGAGTTCCTCTGCCTTTTCCTGTGGAGAGCGCCTCCTCTTGAGATGCGACGGGAACGCCGGAAATTCTTTCCCGACCACGCAGGGAAAGGATCCCTCCTCTCGAGCTAGGAGGCGGAAACGGGGCTCCTCTGGATGTGGGCGGAACTCTAGTGCTTCCTCTCGAGTGGAGACGGGAATGTCGCGGGCATTTCTTGAGTTGCACTAAGGGTGTGAAGGACCCTCTGGAAGTTCCAGAGTTTAGGTGTGAATAGCCTCGAGACGCCTCAGCGGAAATGGGCCTCATCTCGCCTGGAGGGGAGAACCTCCTGGATTTTCTCGAGTTGCGGCAGGTGCTCTCGACTTAAGACGGGGACCTCAGGGACCCGCTCTGTTGGCCTCAGGAAAGGCCAGTCCCCATGCGAGTTGCTCGAGGACCTCTCGGGATTCCTCTCCCATCGATGCCGGAGCCTAAGATCTTGTGTGGAGTCGGTGCCGGAACCTGAGCATTCCTCTCTAGTGCTGACATGGTTCTTGGGGTACTTCTGGAGTCTCCCCAGTGGAGTCAGTCCTCGTCGCGAGTGGGGACATGCACGTGTGCTTTCCTCCCGAGCTGTAGCAGCAGTGTCACGCTTCCCTTCGCGTTGATCAAGGGATCAGGGGCTTTCCCTCGAGGCTTTCCCACGAGGCTTTCCCACGAGGATTTCCCACAGGGCTGTCCCACGTGCCACCGTGGTTTGAGTCGATCCTCGGCTTGAAAGTCCAGGCAGTGCAGGGAAAACAGGTTTCCCTGGAATGGACTGAGACATCTGGGGGAGTCTGGGAATGGTGACACGACCCTTGAGTTCCTCTCGCCTTTCCTGTGGAGAGCGCCCCCTCTTGATATGTGACGGGATCGCCGGGAATTCTTTTCCGAACACGCAGGGAAAGGATCCCTCCTGTCGAGCTAGGAGGCGGAAACAGGGCTCCTCTGGATGTGGGCGGGACTCTCGTGTTTCCTCTCGAGTGGAGACGGGTATGTCAGGGAACTTCTTGAGTTGCAGCAAGGGTGTGAAGGGCCCTTTGGAAGGTCCAGAGGATAGGTGTGATTAGCCTCGAGTCGCCTCTGCGGAAATGGGCCTCATCTCGTCTGGAGGGAAGAACCTCCTGGATTTTCTCGACTTGTGGCAGGTGCTCTTGACTTATGACGGCAACCTCAGGGACTCGCTCTGGTGGCCTCAGGAAGGCCAGTCCCCATGCGAGTTGCTCGGGGACCTCTCGGGATTTCACTCCCATCGATGCAGGGGCCTAAGACCTTGTGTGGAGTCAGTGCCGGAACCTGAGGATTCCTATCCATTGCTGACATGGATCTTGGGGTACTTCTGGAGTCTACCCAGGGGAGTCAGTCCTCGTCTCGAGTGGGCGCATGCACATGCGCTTTCCTCCCGAGCTGTAGCTGAAGTATCTCGCTTCCCTTCTTGTGGAGTAAGGGATCTGTGGCTTTCCCTCGAGTCTTTCCCACGAGGCTTTCCCACGAGGCTTTCCCAAAGCGGCTGTCCCAGGTGCCACCGTGGTGTGAATCGATCCTCGGCCTGAAAGCCAAGGCAATGCAGGGAAAACAGGTTTCCCGTGGAATGGACTGAGACATGTGGGGGACTCTGGGAATTGGTGGCACCACCCTGGAGTTCCTCTCGCCTTCCCTGTGGAGAGCGACTCCTCTTGAGACGGCTATGGGAACGCGGGGAATTCTTTCCCGACCAACGCAGGGAAAGGATCCCTCCTCTCGGGCTAGGAGACGGAAACGGGGCTCCTCTGGATGTGGGCGGGATTCTCGTGCTTCCTCTCGAGTGGAGACAGGTATGTCGGGGAACTTCTTGAGTTGCGAGCAAGGACGTGAAGGACCCTTTGGAAGTTTCCAGAGGTTAGGTGTGATTAGCCTCGAGACGCCTCAGCGGAAATGGGCCTCATCTCGCATGGAGGGGAGAACCTCCTGGATTTTCTCGAGTTGTGGCAGGTGCTCTCGACTTATGACGGGGAACTCAGGGACCCGCTCTGGTGGCCTATCGAAAAGCCGGTCCCTTGCGAGTTGCTCGGGGCCTCTAGGGATTACTTTCCCGTCGATGCCGGAGCATAAGACCTTGTGTGGAGTCAGTGCCGGAACCTGAGGATTCCTCTCCAGTGCTGACATGGATCTTGGGGTACTTCTGGAGTCTCCCCCGGGGAGTCAGTCTGCGTCTCGAGTGGGGGCATGCACGTGCGCTTTCCTCCGAGCTGCAGCAGCAGTGTTGAGCTTCCCTTTGCGAGGATCAAGGGATCTGTGGCTTTCCCTCGAGGCTTTCCCACGAGGCTTTCCCAGGAGGCTTTCCACAGGCTCTCCACGTGTCACGGTGGTGTGAGTCGAAGCTCGCTGAAAGTCGAGGCAGTGAAGGGAAAACAGGTTTCCCTGGAATGGACGGAGACATCTGGGGACTCTGGGAATGGTGGCAGACCCTGGAGTTCCTCTCGCCTTTCCTGTGGAGAGCGCCTCCTCTTGAGATGCAACGGTAACACAGGGAATTCTTTCCTGACCACGCATTGAAGGGATCCCTGCTCTCAAGCTATGAGGCGGAAACGGGGCTCCTCTGGATGTGGCGGGACTCTCGTTCTTCCTCTTGAGGGGAGACGGTTATGTCGGGGAACTTCTTGAGTTGCAGCAAGTGTGTGAAGGACCCGTAGGAATTCCAGAGCCAGGTGTATTAGCCTCGAGACGCCTCAGCGGAAAGGCCTCATCTGGCCTGGAGGGTAGAACCTCCAGGATTTTCTCAAGTTGTGACAGGTGCTCTCGATTGACGACGGGGAACTCAGGGACCCGCTCTGGTGGCATCAGGAAAGGCCAGTCCCCTTGCGAGTTGCTCGGGGTTCTCTCGGGATTCTCTCCCTTCGATGCCGGGGCCTAAGACCTTTGTGGAGTCGGTGCTGGAACCTGAGTTTCCTCTCCAGTGCAGACATGGATTTTAGTGAAATTCTGGAGTCTCCCCAGGGGAGTCAGTCCCGTCTCGAGTGGGGGCATGCACGTGCGCTTTCCTCCCAGCTGTAGCAGCAGTGTCACGCTTCCCTTCGCGTGGATCAAGGGATCTATGGCTTTTCCTGGAGGCTTTCACACGAGGCTTTCCCACGAGGCTTTCCACATGGTTGTCCCACGTGCCACCGTGATGTGAGTCGATCCACGCTTGAATGTCGAGGCAGTGCAGGGAAAACAGGTTCCCTGGAAAGCACTGAGACATCTGGGGACTCTGGGAATGGTGCACGACCCTGGAGTTCCTCTCGCCTTTCCTGTGGAGAGCGCCTCCTCCTGAGATGCGACGGGAACGCCGGAATTCTTTGCCGACCACGAAAGGAAAGGATCCCTCCTCTCGAGCTAGGAGGCAGAAACGGGGCCTCTGGATGTGGGCGGGACTCTCGTGCTTCCTCTGTGTGGAGACGGGTATGTCGGGGAACTTCTTGAGTTGCAGCAAGGCTGTGAAGGACCCTTTGGAATTTCAGAGATTAGGTGTGATTAGCTTCCAGTCTCTCAGCGGAAATGGGCCTCATCTCGCCTGGAGGGGACAACCTCCTGGATTTTCTCGAGTTGCGGGAGTGCTCTCGACTTACGAGGGGACACAGGGACACCCTCTGGTGGCCTCAGGAAAGGCCAGTCCCATGCGAGTTGCTCGGAGCCTTTCGGATTTCTCTCCCGTCCATGCCGGGGCCTAAGACCTTGTTGGAGTTGGTGCCGGAAGCTGAGGATTCCTCTCCAGTGCTGACATGGACTTGGGGTACTTCTGGAGACTCCCAGGGAGTCAGTCCTCGTCCCGAGTGGGGCATGCACGTGCGATTTCTCCCGAGCTGTATCAGCAGTGTCACGCTTCCCTTCGCTGGATCAAGGGATCTGTGGCTTTCCTCGAGGCTTTCCCACGAGGCTTTCTCACGAGGCTTTCCACGAGGCTCACGCTGTCCCACGTGCACCGTGGTGTGAGTCAATCCTCGCTTGAAGTCGAGGCATGTGCAGGGAAAACAGGTTTTCCCTTGAATGACTGAGACATCTGGGGACTCTGGGAATGTGGCACGACCCTGGATTCCTCTCGCATTCCTGTGGAGAGCGCACTCCTCTTGAGATGCGACGGGAACGCCGGAATTCTTTCGCGACACGCAGGAAAGGATCCCTCCTCTCGAGCTAGGAGGCGAAACGGGGCTCCTCTGGATGTGGGGGGACTCTCGTGCTTCCTCTCGAGTGGAGACGGTATGTCGGGGGAACTTCTTGAGTTGCAGCAAGGGTGTGAAAGACCCTTGAAGTTCCAGAGGTTACGTGTGATTAGCCTCGAGACGCCTCTGTGGAAATGGGCCTCATCTCGCCTGGAGGGGAGAACCTCCTGGATTATCTCGAGTTGCGGCAGTTGCTCTCGACTTACAAGGGGGACCTCAGGGACCCGCTCTGATGGCCTCAGGAAAGGCCAGTCCCCATGCGAGTTGCTCGTGGGCCTCTCGGGATTCCTCTCCCCTTCAATGCCGGGGCCTAAGGTCTTGAGAGGAGTCGGTGCCGGAACCTGAGGATTCCTCTCCAGTGCTGACATGGATCTTGGGGTACTTCTGGAGTCTCCCCAGGGGAGTCAGTCCTCGTCTCGAGTGGGGGCATGCACGTGCAATTTCCTCCCGAACTGTAGCAGCATTGTCACGCTTCCCTTCGCGTGATCAAGGGATCTGTGGCTTTCCCTGGAGGCTTTCACACGAGGCTTTCCACACGAGGCTTTCCCACATGGTTGTACCACGTCCACGTGATGTGAGTCGATCCTCGCTTGAATGTCGAGGCAGTGCATGGAAACAGGTTTCCCTGGAATCGACTGAGACATCTGGGGGACTCTGGGAAAGGTGGCACGACCCTGGAGTTCCCTCGCCTTTCCTGTGGAGCGCGCCTCCTCTTGAGATGCGACGGGAACGCCGGGATTTCTTTCCCGATGACGCAGGGAAAGGATCCCTCCTCTCGAGCTAGTAGGCAGAAACGGGGCTCCACTGGATGTGGGCGGGACTCTCGTGCTTCCTCTCGAGTGGAGACGGTATGTCGGTGAACATCTTGAGTTGCAGCCAGGGTGTGAAGCACCGTTTGGAAGTTCCAGAGATTAGGTGTGATTAGCCTGGAGACCCTCAGCAGAAATGGGCCTCATCTCGCCTGGAGGGGAGAACCTCCTGTATTTTCTTGAGATAGGGCAGTTGCTCTCGACTTACGACGGGAACCTCAACGACCGCTCTCTGCGGGCCTCAGAAAGGCCAGTTCCGCATGCGAGTTGCTCAGGGCCTCTCGGGATTCTTTTCCCCTTGATGCCGGGCCTAAGACCTTGTGTGGAGTCGGTACCGGAACCTGAGGTTTCCTTGGCAGTGCTGACATGGATCTTGGGTACTTCTGGAGTCTCCCCAGGGGAGTCAGTCCTCGTCTCGAGTGGGGGCATGCACCTGCGCTTTCCTCCCTAGCTGTAACAGCAGTGTCATGCTCCAGTCGCGTGGATCAAGGGATCAGTGGCTTTCCCTCGAGGCTTTCCCGAGGCTTTCCAACAAGGCTTTCCCACGAGGCTTTCCCCAGGGCTGTCCCACGTGCCACCGTGGTGTTTAGTCGATCCTCGGCTTGAAAGTCGAGGCAGTGCAGGGTAAACAGGTCTCCCTGGAATGGACTGAGACATCTGAAGGACTTGGGATTGGTGGCACGACCATCGAGTTCCTCTCGCCTTTCCTCTGGAGAGCCCCCTCTTGAGTTGCGTCGGGAACGCCGGGAAATTTTCTCGACCACGTAAGGAAAGGATCCCTCCTCTCGAGCTAGGAGCGGAAACGGGCTCCTCTGGATGTGAGCGGGACTCTCCTGCTTCCTCTCAGTGGAGACGGGTTATGTCGGGGAACTTCTGAGTTGCAGCAAGGGTGTGAATGACCCTTTGGAAGTTCCAGAGGTTAGGTGTGATTATCCTCGAGACGCCTCAGCGAAATGGGCTCATCTCGCCTGAGGGGAAACCTCCTGGATTTTCTCGAGTTGCGGCAGGTGCTCTCGACTTACGATGGGGACCTCAGGGACCCGCGCTGGTGGCCTCAGGAAAGGCAGTCCGCCTG
>NW_017218410.1:0-11927 GCF_001704415.2 Capra hircus | reverse complement strand
CAGCCTGGGAAAGCCTCTAGGGAAAGCAACAGATCTCTTGATCCACGCGAAGGGAAGCGTGACACTGCTGCTACAGCTCGGGAGGAAAGCGCACGTGCATGCCCCAACTCGAGACGAGGGTCTGACTCCCCTGGGGAGACTCCAGAAGTAACCCAGGATCCATGTCTGCACTGGAGAGAATGCTCAGTTCCGCACCGACTCCATACAAGATCTTAGGCCCTGGCATCGACAGGAGAGGAATCCCGAGAGGGCCCCCAAGCAACTCGCATGGGGACTGGCCTTTCCTGAGGTCACCAGAGCGGGTCCCTGAGTCCTCGTCGTAAGTCGAGAGCACCTGCTGCAACTCGAGAAAATCCAGGAGGTTCTCCCTCCAGGCGAGAAGAGGCCCATTTCCGCTGAGCGTCTCGAGGCTAATCACACCTAACCTCTGGAGCTTCCAAAAGGTCCTTCGCACCCTTGATGCAACTCAGGAAGTTTCCCGACATACCCGTCTCCACTCGAGAGGAAGCACGAGAGTCCTGCCCACATGCAGAGAAGCCCCGTTTCCACCTCATAGATCGAGAGGTGGAATCCTTTCCCTGCGTGTCGGAAAGAATTCCCGCGTTCCGGTCGCATCTCAAGAGGAGCGGTCTCCACAGGAAACACGAGGGATCTCCAGGGTCGTGACACCCATTCCCTGATGCCAGAGATTCTCAGTCCATTCCAGGGAAACCTGTTTTCCCTGCACTGCCTCGACTTTCAAGCCGAGGATCCACTCACACCACGGTGGCACGTGGGACAGCCTGTGTGAAAGCCTCTGGGAAAGCCTCGTGGGAAAGCCTCGACGAAAAAGCCACAGATCCCTTGATCCACGCAAAGGGAAGTGTGACACTGCTGCTACAGCTCGGGAGGAAAGCGCACGTGCATGCCCCACTCGAGACGAGGACTGACTCCCCTGGGGAGACTCCAGAAGTACCCCAAGACCATGTCAGCACTGGAGAGGAATCCTCAGGTTCCGGCACGGACTCCACAAAGATCTTAGGCCCCGTCATTGACGGGAGAGGAATCCCGAAAGGCCCGGAGCAACTCGCATGGGGACTGGCCTTTCTGAGGCCACCAGAGCGGGTCCCTGAGGTCCCCATTGTAAGTCGAGAGCACCTGCCGCACTCGAGAAAATCCAGGAGGTTCTCCCTTCCAGGCGAGATTAGGCCCATTTCCGCTGAGGCATCTCGAGGCTAATCACACCTAACCTCTTGACTTTACAAAGGGTCCTTCACACCCTTGCTGCAACTCAAGAAGTTCCCCAACATACCCGTCTCCACTGGAGAGGAAGCACGAGAGTCCCGCCCTCATCCAGAGGAGCCCCGTTTTCCGCCTCATAGCTCGAGAGAAGGGATATTTCCCTGCGTGGTCGGGAAAGAAATCCCGGCGTTCCCGTCGCATCTCAAGAGGAGGTGCTCTCCACAGGAAAGGCGAGAGGAACTCCAGGGTCGTGCCACCATTCCCAGAGTCCCCCAGATGTCTCAGTCCATTCCAGGGAAACCTGTTTTCCCTGCACTGCCTCGACTTTCAAGCCGAGGATCGACTCACACCACGGTGGCACGTGGGACAGCCCTGTGTGAAAGCCTCGTGGAAAGCCTCGTGGGAAAGCCTCTAGGAAAAGCCACAGATCCCTTGATCCACGCAAAGGGAAGTGTGACACTGCTGCTACAGCTCGGGAGGAAAGCGCACGTGCATGCCCCCACTCGAGACGAGGACTGACTCCCCTGGGGAGACTCCAGAAGTACCCCAAGACCATGTCAGCACTGGAGAGGAATCCTCAGGTTCCGGCACCGGTCTCCACAAAGATCTTAGGCCCCGTCATTGGACGGGAGAGGAATCCCGAAAGGCCCCGGAGCAACTCGCATGGGGACTGGCCTTTCCTGAGGCCACCAGAGCGGGTCCCTGAGGTCCCATTGTAAGTCGAGAGCACTGCCGCACCTCCAGAAAATCCAGGAGGTTCTCCCTTCCAGGCGAGATTAGGCCCATTTCCGCTGAGGCATCTCGAGGCTAATCACACCTAACCTCTTGACTTTCCAAAGGGTCCTTCACACCCTTGCTGCAACTCAAGAAGTTCCCCAACATACCTGTCTCCACTGGAGAGGAAGCACGAGAGTCCCGCCCTCATCCAGAGGAGCCCCGTTTCCGCCTCATAGCTCGAGAGCAGGGATATTTCCCTGCGTGGTCGGGAAAGAATTCCCAGGCGTTCCCGGTTGCATATCAAGAGGAGGCGCTCTCCACAGGAAAGGCGAGAGGAACTCCAGGGTCATGCCACCATTCGCAGAGTCCCCCAGATGTCTCAGTCCATTCCAGGGAAACCTGTTTTTCCCTGCACTGCCTCGACTTTCAAGCCGAGGATCGACTCACACAACGGTGGCACGTGGGACAGCCCTGGTTGTGAAAGGCCTCGTGGAAAGCCTCGTGGGAAAGCCTCGAGGGAAAGCCTCGTGGGAAAGCCTCATGAGAAGCCTCGAGGGAAAGCCACAGATCCTTGATCCACGCGAAGGGAAGCGTGACACTGCTGCTAAAGCTCGGAGAGGAAATCGCATGTCCGTGCATGTCCCCACTCGAGACGAGGACTGGACTCCCCAGGGGAGACTCCAGAAGTACCCCAAGATCCGTGTCAGCACTGGAGAGGAATCCTCAGGTGCGGGCACCGACTCCCCACAAGGTCTTAGGCACCAACATCGACGGGAGAGGAATCCGGAGAGGCTTGCCGAGCAACTGGCATGGGGACTGGCCTTTCCTGAGGCCACGAGAGCGGGTCCCTGAGGTCCCCGTCTGAAGTCGAGAGCACCTGCCGCAACTCGAGAACATCCAGGAGGTTCGTCCCTCCAGACGAATGAGGCCCATTTCCGCTGAGGTGTCTCGAGGCTAATCACACCTAACCTCTGGAAAATTCAAAAGGGTCCTTCACAATCTTGCTGGCAACTCAAGAAGTTCCCCGACTTACCCGTCTCCACTCGAGAGGAAGCACGAGAGTCCCGCCCACATCCAGAAGAGACCCGTTTCTGCCTCCTAGCTCGAGAGGAGGGATCCTTTCTCTGCGTGTTCGGGGAAGAATTCCGGCGTTCCCGTCGCATCACAAGAGGAGACGCTCTCCACAGGAAAGGCGAGAGGAACTCCAGGGTCGTGCCACATTCCCAGAGTCCCCCAGATGTCTCAGTCCATTCCAGGGAAACCTGTTTTCCCTGCACTGCCTCGACTTTCAAGCCGAGGATCGACTCACACCACGGTGGCACGTGGATAGCCTGTGGGAAAGCCTCATGGAAAGCCTCGTGGGAAAGCCTCGTGGGAAAGCCTCGTGGGAAAGCCTCGAGGGAAAGGCACAGATCCCTTGATCCAAGCATAGGGAAGCGTGACACTGCTGCTTCAGCTCTGGAGGAAAGCGCACGTGCATGCCCCCGCTCGAGACGAGGACTGACTCCCCTGGGGAGACTGCAGAAGTACCCCAGGATCCATGTCTGCACTGGAGAGGAATGCTCAGGTTCCGGCACCGATTCCACACAAGGTCTTAGGCCCCGGCTTCGACGGGAGAGGAATCCCGAGAGGCCCCCGAGCATCTCGCATGGGGACTGGCCTTTCCTGAGGCCACCAGAGCGGGTCCCTGAGGTCCCAGTCGTAAGTCAAGAGCACCTGCCGCAACTCGAGAAAATCCAGGAGGTTCTCCCCTCCAGGCGAGATGAGGCCCATTTCCGCTGAGGCGTCTGGAGGCTAATCGCATCTAACATCTGGAACTTCCAAAGAGCCCTTCACACCCTTGCTGCAACTCAAGAAGTTCCACGACATACCCGTCTCCACTCGAGAGGAAGCACGAGAGTCCCGCCCACATCCAGAGGAGCCCCATTTTCCGCCTCCTAGCAGGAGAGGAGGGATCCTTTCCCTGTGTGTTCGGGAAAGAATTCCTGGCATTCCCGTTCCATCTCAAGAGGAGGCGCTCTCCACAGGAAAGGCGAGAGGAACTCCAGGGTCGTGCCACCATTCCCAGAGTCCCCCAGATGTCTCAGTCCATTCCAGGGAAACCTGTTTTCCCTGCACTGCCTCGACTTTCAAGCGAGGATCGACTCACACCACGGTGGCATCGTGGTACAGCCCTGTGAGAAAGCCTCGTGGGAAAGCCTCGTGGGAAAGCCTCAAGGGAAAGCCACAGATCTCTTGATCCACGCGAAGGGAAGCGTGACACTGCTGCTACAGCTCGGGAGGAAAGCGCACGGTGCATGCCCCCGCTCGAGACGGAGGACTGACTCCCCTGGGGAGACTCCAGAAGTAAGCCAGGATCCATGTCTGCACTGGAGAGGAATCTCAGGTTCCGGCACCAACTCCACACAAGGTCTTAGGCCCATGCATCGACGTGAGAGGAATCCCGAGAGGCCCCAGAGCAACTCGCATGGGGACTGGCCTTTCCTGAGGCCACCACAGCGGGTCCCTGAGGTCCCCGTCGTAAGTCGAGAGCACCTGCCGCAACTCGAGAAAAACCAGGAGGTTCTCCCCTCCAGGTGAGCTGAGTCCCATTTCCGCTGAGGTATCTCGAGGCTAATCACACCTTACCTCTGGAACTTCCAAAGGGTCCTTCACACCGTTACTGCAACTCAAGAAGTTCCCCGACATACCCGTCTCCACTCGAGAGGAAGCACGAGAGTCCCGCCTATATCCAGAGGAGCCCCGTTTCCGCCTTCTAGCTCGAGAGGAGGGATCCTTTCCCTGCGTGGTCGGGATAGAATTCCCGGTGTTCCCGTCACATCTCAAGAGGAGTCGCGCTCCACAGGAAAGGTGAGAGGAACTCCAGGGTCGTGCCACCATTCCCAGAGTCTCCTGGATCTATCAGTCCATTCCAGGGAAACCTGTTTTCCCTTCACTGCCTCGACTTTCAAGCCGAGGATCGACTCACACCACGGTGGCACGTGGGATAGCCCTGTGGGAAAGCCTCATGGGAAAGCCTCGTGGGAAAGCCTCGTGGGAAAGCCTCGTGGGAAAGCCTCGAGGGAAAGGCACAGATCCCTTGATCCAAGCATAGGGAAGCGTGACACTGCTGCTTCAGCTCTGGAGGAAAGCGCACGTGCATGCCCCCGCTCGAGACGAGGACTGACTCCCCTGGGGAGACTGCAGAAGTACCCCAGGATCCATGTCTGCACTGGAGAGGAATGCTCAGGTTCCGGCACCGATTCCACACAAGGTCTTAGGCCCCGGCTTCGACGGGAGAGGAATCCCGAGAGGCCCCCGAGCATCTCGCATGGGGACTGGCCTTTCCTGAGGCCACCAGAGCGGGTCCCTGAGGTCCCAGTCGTAAGTCAAGAGCACCTGCCGCAACTCGAGAAAATCCAGGAGGTTCTCCCCTCCAGGCGAGATGAGGCCCATTTCCGCTGAGGCGTCTGGAGGCTAATCGCATCTAACATCTGGAACTTCCAAAGAGCCCTTCACACCCTTGCTGCAACTCAAGAAGTTCCACGACATACCCGTCTCCACTCGAGAGGAAGCACGAGAGTCCCGCCCACATCCAGAGGAGCCCCATTTCCGCCTCCTAGCAGGAGAGGAGGGATCCTTTCCCTGTGTGTTCGGGAAAGAATTCCTGGCATTCCCGTTCCATCTCAAGAGGAGGCGCTCTCCACAGGAAAGGCGAGAGGAACTCCAGGGTCGTGCCACCATTCCCAGAGTCCCCCAGATGTCTCAGTCCATTCCAGGGAAACCTGTTTTCCCTGCACTGCCTCGACTTTCAATCTGAGGATCGACTCACACTACGGTGGCACGTGGGACAGCCCTGTGGGAAAGCCTCGTGGGAAAGCCTCGTGGGAAAGCCTCGAGGGAAAGCCACAGATCCCTTGATCCACGCGAAGGGAAGCGTGACACTGCTGCTACACCTGGGGAGGAAAGCGCACCTGCATGCCCCAAATCGAGACGAGGACTGACTCCCCTGGGGAGACTCCAGAAGTACCCCAAGATCCATGTCAGCACTGGAGAGGAATCCTCAGGTTGCGGTACCGACTCCACACAAGGTCTTAGGCCCCGGCATCGACGGGAGAGGAATCCCGAGAGGCCCCCGAGCAACTCGCATGGGGACTGGCCTTTCCTGAGTCCACGAGAGCGGGTCCCTGAGGTCCCCGTCGTAAGTCGAGAGCACCTGCCGCAACTCGAGAAAATCCAGGAGGTACACCCCTTCAGGCAGATGAGGCCCATTTCCGCTGAGGCTTCTCGAGGCTAATAACACCTAATATCTGGAACTTCCAAAGGGTCCTTCACACCCTTGCTGCAACTCAAGAAGTTCCCCAACATACCCGTCTCCACTCGAGAGGAAGCACGAGAGTCTCGCCCACATGCAGAGGTGCCCCGTTTCCGCCTCCTAGCTCGAGGGGAGGTATCGTTGCCCTGCGTGGTCGGGAAAGAATTCCCGGCGTTGCCGTCGCATCTCAAGAGGAGGCGCTCTCCACAGGAAAGGCGAGAGGAACTCCAGGGTCTTGTCACCATTCCCAGAGTCCCCCAGATGTCTCAGTCCATTCCAGGGAAACCTGTTTTCCCTGCACTGCCTCGACTTTCACGCTGATTATCGACTCACACCATGGTGGCACGTGGGACAGCCCTGTGGGAAAGCCTCGTGGGAAAGCCTCGTGGGAAAGCCTCGAGGGAAAGCCACAGATCCCTTGATCCACGCGAAGGGAAGCGTGACACTGCTGCTAAATCTCGGAAAGAAAGCGCACGTGCATGCCCCCACTCGAGACGAGGACTGACTCCCCTGGGAGTCTCCAGTAGTACCCCAAGATCCAAGTCAGCACTGGAGAGGAATGCTCAGGTTCCTGCACCGACTCCACACAAGGTCTTAGGCCCAGGCAACGACTGGAGAGACATCACGAGAGGCTCCCGAGCAATTCGCAAGGGGACTGGCCTTTCCTGAGGCCACCAGAGCGGGTCCCTGAGGTCCCCATCGTAAGTCGAGAGCACCTGCCACAACTCGAGAAAATCCAGGATGTTCTCCCCTCCAGGCAAGATAAGGCCCATTTCTGCTGAGGCATCTCGAGGCCAATCAAAACTAAACTCTGGAACTTCCACAGGGTCCTTCAAACCCTTTCTGCAACTCAAGAAGTTCCCCAACATACCGTCTCCACTCGAGAGGAAGCACGAGAGTCCCGCCCACATCCAGAGGAGCCCTTTTTACGCCTCCTAGCTCGAGAGGAGGGATCCTTTCCCTGAGTGATCGGGAAAAAATTCCCGGCGTTCCCGTCGCATCTCAAGAGGAGGCGACCTCCACAGGAATGGGGAGAGGAACTCCAGGGTCGTGCCACCATTCCCAGAGTCCCCCAGATGTCTCAGTCCATTCGAGCGAAACCTGTTTTCCCTGCACTGCTTCGACTTTCAAGCCGAGGATCGACTCACACCACGGTGGCACGTGGGACAGCCCTGTTCGAAAGCCTCGAGGGAAAGCCTCGTGGGAAAGCCTCAAGGGAAAGCCACAGATCCCTTGATCCACACGAAGGGAAGCGCGACACTGCTGCTACAGCTCGGGAGGAAAGCGCACGTGCAAGCCCCCACTCGAGACGAGGACTGACTTCCCTCGGGAGACTCCAGAAATACCCAAGATCCATGTCAGCACTGGAGAGGAATCCTCAGGTTCCGGCAGTGACTCCACACAAGGTCTTAGGCCCTAGCATCGACGGGAAAGGAATCCCGAGTGGCCCAAGAGCAACTCGCATGGGGAATGGCCTTTCCTGAGGCCACCAGAGCGGGTCCCTGAGGTCCCCGTCCTATGTCGAGAGCACCTGCCGCAACTCGAGAAAATCCAGGAGGTTCTCTCGTCCAGGCGAAATGAGGCCCATTTCCGCTGAGGCGTCTGGAGGCTAATCACAGCTAACATCTGGAATATCCAAAGGGTCTCTCACAACCTTGCTGCAACTCAAGAAGTTCCCCGACATAACCGTCTCCACTCGAGAGGAAGCACGAGAGTCCCGCCCACATCCAGAGGAGCCCCGTTTCTGCCTCCTAGCTCGAGAGGAGGGATCCTTTCCCTGCGTGGTCGGGAAAGAATTCCCGGCGTTCCCATCGCAACTCAAGATGAGGCCCTCTCCACAGGAAAGGCGAGAAGAACTCCAGGGTAGTGCCACCATTTCCAGAGTCCCCCAGATGTCTCAGTCCATTCCAGGGAAACCTGTTTTCCCTGCACTGCCTCGACTTTCAAGCCGAGGATCGACTCACACAATGGTGGCACGTGGGACAGCACTGTGGAAAACCTCGTGGGAAAGCCTCGAGGGAAAGCCACATATCCCTTGTTCCACGTGAACGGAAGAGCCACACTGCTGCTACAGTTCTTGAGGAAAGCGCACGTGCATGCCCCCACTCGAGCGAGGACTGACTCCACTGGGGAGACTCCAGAAGTACCACAAGATCCATGTTATCACTGGGGAGGAAACCTCAGGTTCCGGCACCGACTCCACACAAGGTCTTAGGCCCCGGGATCGACGGGAGGGGAATCCCGAGAGGCCCCCGAGCAACTCGCATGGGGACTGGCCTTTCCTGAGGCCACCAGAGCGGGTCCCTGAGGTCCCCGTCGTAAGTCGAGAGCACCTGCCGCAACTCGAGGAAATCCAGGAGGTTCTCCCCTCCAGGCGAGATGAGGCCCATTTCCGGTGAGGCGTCTCGAGGCTAATCACACCTAACCTCTGGAACTTCCAAAGGGTCCTTCACACCCTTGCTGCAACTCAAGAAGTTTCCCGACATACCCGTCTCCACGGGAGAGGAAGCACGAGAGTTCGACCCACATCCAGAGGAATCCCGTTTCCGCCCCCTAGCTCCTGAGGAGGGATCCTTTCCCTGCGTATTCGGGAAAGAAATCCCGGCGTTCCCGTCGCATCTCAAGAGGAGGCGCTCTCCACAGGAAAGGCGAGAGGAACTCCAGGGTCGTGCCACCATTCCCAGAGTCCCCCAGATGTCTCAGTCCATTCCAGGGAAACCTGTTTTCCCTGCAGTGCCTCGACTTTCAAGCCGAGGATCGACTCACACCACGGTGGCACGTGGGACAGCCCTGTGGGAAAGACTCGTGGGAAAGCCCCTGATCCCTTGATCCACGCGAAGGGAAGCGTGACACTGCTGCTACAGCTCGGGAGGAAAGCGCACGTGCATGCCCATACTCGAGACGAGGACTGACTCCCCTGGGGAGACTCCAGAAGTTACCCAAGATCCATGTCAGCACGGGAGAGGAATCCTCAGGTTCCAGCACCGACTCCCCACAAGGTCTTAGGCCCCAGCATCGATGGGAGAGGAATCCCGAGAGGCCCCAGAGCAACTCACATGGGGACTGGTCTTTTCTGAGGCCACCAGAGCGTGTCCCTGTGGTCCCCGTGGTAAGTCGAAAGCACCTGCTGCAACTCGAAAAAATCCCGGAGGTTCTCCCCTCCAGGCGAGATGAGGCCCATTTCCGGTGAGGCGTCTGCAGGCAAATCACACCTAACCTCTGGAACTTCCAAAGGGTGCCTTCATACCCTTGCTGCAACTTAAGAAGTTCCCCGACATACCCATCTCCACTCGAGAGGAATCATGAGAGTCCCGCCCAAACCCAGAGGAGTCTCGTTACCGCCTCCTAGCTCGAGAGGAGGGATCCTTTCCCTGCGTGGTCGGGAAAGAATTCCCGGCATTCCCTTCGCATCTCAAGAGCAGGAGCTCTCCACAGGAAAGGGGAGAGGAACTCCAGGGTCGTGCCACCATTCCCAGAGTCCCCCAGATGTCTCAGTCCATTCCAGGGAAACTTGTTTTCCCTGCACTGCGTCGACTTTCAAGCCGAGGATCGACTCACACCACGGTGGCACGTGGAACATCCCTGGGGGAAAGCCTCGTGGGAAAGTCTCGAGGGAGAGCCTCAAGGGAAAGGTAAAGATCACTTGATCCACGCGACGGGAAGCGTGACACTGCTGCTAGAGCTCGGGAG
Source organism: Capra hircus (assembly GCF_001704415.2). NCBI lineage: Eukaryota > Metazoa > Chordata > Mammalia > Artiodactyla > Bovidae > Capra > Capra hircus. The sequence continues at coordinate 2,005 of NW_017218410.1, read as the reverse complement.
GAAGGCGCACGTGCTTCCCCCACTCGAGACGTGGACTGACTCCCTGTGGGGACACTCCAGAAGTACCCCAAGATCCATATCAGCACTGGAGAGGAATCCTCAGGTTCTGGCACCGACTACACACAAGGTCTTAGGCCCCGGCATCTACGGGAGAGGAATCCCGAGAGGCCCCAGAGCAACTCGCATGGGGACTGTCCTTTCCTGAGGCCACCAGAGCGGGTCCCTAAGGGGCCCGTCGTAAGTGGAGAGCACCTGCCGCAACTCGAGAAAATCCAGGAGGTTCTCCCGTCCAGGGGAGATGAGCCCTTTTCCTCTGAGGCGTCTCGAGTCTAACCATACCTAACATCTGGAACTTCCAAAGGTCCTTCACACCCTTGCTGCAACTGAAGAAGTTCCCCGACATACCTGACTCCACTCGAGAGGAAGCACGAGAATCCCGCCCACATCCAGGAGGAGCCCCGTTTCCGCCTCATACCTCGAGGTCAGGTATCCTTTCCCTGCATGTTCGGGAAAGAATTCCCGGTGTTCCCGTCGCATCTCATGAGAGGCGCTCTCCCAGGAAAGGCGGAGGAACTCCAGGGTCGTGCCACCATTCCAAGAGTCCCCCAGATATCTCAGTCTGCCGGTCCAGCCCCGCTGGATCCAGGGAATTCGACGGATGGACGGCGTTGTCGTGGAAAGTCTTTTTTATTTATTAATGTAAGATTAGATTAAGAAATTATAGTGTAGTAAGAAGATTAACTGAGGAAAAGGGCTGAATATCTTGGTTTACGTGGAAGGCCAATAAAATTCCAGACAAGAATTTTCACCATCTACGTTGGGCCACCAGCCCTGCTTGAATATCTAAGGGTGCCACACCTTAAGCTCCCTTTCGTGCAGGTCTTAACAGCCAGGCAAGTAAGTAGACCTGGCGAGCCTCCGCGCCCCTGGTGGAGATTCAGCCTGAAGTTAAAGTAAAAAGCAGAGAGAAAAAAGAGAGAAGAAGAAAGAGAGAAAAAAGACACGGGGGGAGCCTGAGTCTCAAGAAACCAGGCCGAGAGACTAGTTCGAGAAACTGGCCCGAGAAACTGGCCCCATCCTTTATTGTTCATAAAGCCTTTTATACTTTTGATAAAAACATGGAGTTCAATGGGTAACACAAAATTATGTAGCGTTCGCACCCCAGACTCTTTCTGTACATCATTTTGTATACAAAAGGTCTCTGGTGATTTACATTATCTTCTGGCCAAGAGGCTTGTTAAACACTTTTTGGCTCTCTTCCTTAATGAATTAATTTTGTTTCCTCTGAAGTGTTTTTCTTTAATCTGCATTTCCTTAAAGCATTAAAGTTACATCTCTATAAAACAAAGGTGCAGTGGGTTATAACAAAGAAGGTACTTAACTCAAAGATCTAATGTTGCTAATACCAGGTCTACTACTTGTTTTTTAATATACCAACTCTATCTAAAAAATAAAGGATATGAAAATTTAGCAGCAAGCATTGACCCAAAAAATGAAACTTTTAATCAGTCCTATTATAAAGATTTTGACTCCTCGGATGCCCTACATTCCTAGGATGCTTTAAGCTTCCTGTGCCTCCTGGGGAAAGGAGGCCTCAAACAATCACATGCCCAGCTGTACGAGTCCTGCAGGCAGGCTAGAAAGCATTCAGAGGGTTTTTGGATTGAAACACTCTTTCAAATGCTGAAGACTAAAGCCCTGAATTGACTTTTTCCAGAAAATGTCAGAAGAGTGGAAAAGCAGAGCAAAAAAGCCGGCAGATTTTTGTTGGGGTATGTGCGTAGGAACTTCCAGAGGGGTCCCTGAAGTCTGAACACACCATGCCTATGTCAGCTTTCTTCCTCATGACGTTATCACGGGCGGGAGTCCTCATACTGGCTCCCAGCATCAGTCCAATCCAGAGGAACCTGTTTTCCTGCACTGCCTCGACTTTCACGCTGAGGATCAACTCACACCACACTGGCACTAGGGAAAGAGGGCCCTGTGAGAAAGCCTCGTGGAAAGC
>NW_017218409.1:0-11927 GCF_001704415.2 Capra hircus | reverse complement strand
GAGGCGGAAACGGGGCTCCTCTGGATGTGGCGGGACTCTCGTTCTTCCTCTTGAAGACGGTTATGTCGGGAACTTCTTGAGTTGCAGCAAGTGTGTGAAGGACCCGTAGGAATTTCCAGAGGCCAGGTGTATTAGCCTCCAGACGCCTCAGCGGAAACGGGCCTCATCTGGCCTGGAGGGTAGAACCTCCAGGATTTTCTCAAGTTGTGACAGGTGCTCTCGATTGACGACGGGGAACTCAGGGACCCGCTCTGGTGGCATCAGGAAAGGCCAGTCCCCTTGCGAGTTGCTCGGGGTTCTCTCGGGATTCCTCTCCCTTCGATGCCGGGGCCTAAGACCTTGTGTGGAGTCGGTGCTGGAACCTGAGGTTTCCTCTCCAGTGCAGACATGGATTTTAGTGAAATTCTGGAGTCTCCCCAGGGGAGTCAGTCCCCGTCTCGAGTGGGGGCATGCACGTGCGCTTTCCTCCCCAGCTGTAGCAGCAGTGTCACGCTTCCCTTCGCGTGGATCAAGGGATCTATGGCTTTCCCTGGAGGCTTTCACACGAGGCTTTCCCACGAGGCTTTCCCACATGGTTGTCCCACGTGCCACCGTGATGTGAGTCGATCCACGGCTTGAATGTCGAGGCAGTGCAGGGAAAACAGGTTTCCCTGGAAAGCACTGAGACATCTTGGGGACTCTGGGAATGGTGGCACGACCCTGGAGTTCCTCTCGCCTTTCCTGTGGAGAGCGCCTCCTCGTGAGATGCGACGGGAACGCCGGGAATTCTTTGCCGACCACGAAAGGAAAGGATCCCTCCTGCTCGAGCTAGGAGGCAGGAAACGGGGCCCTCTGGATGTGGGCGGGACTCTCGTGCTTCCTCTTGTGTGTGGAGACGGGTATGTCGGGAACTTCTTGAGTTGCAGCAAGGCTGTGAAGGACCCTTTGGAATTTCCAGAGATTAGGTGTGATTAGCTTCCATTCTCCTCAGCGGAAATGGGCCTCATCTCGCCTGGAGGGGACAACCTCCTGGATTTTCTCGAGTTGCGGCAGGTGCTCTCGACTTACGACGGGGACCACAGGGACACCCTCTGGTGGCCTCAGGAAAAGGCCAGTCCCCATGCGAGTTGCCTCGGGAGCCTTTCGGGATTTCTCTCCCCGTCGATGCCGGGGCCTAAGACCTTGGTATGGAGTTCGGTGCCGCCGGAAGCTGAGGATTCCTCTCCAGTGCTGACATGGACCTTGGGGTACTTCTGGAGTCTCCGCAGGGGAGTCAGTCCTCGTCCCGAGTGGGGGCATGCACGTGCTATTTCCTCCCGAGCTGTAGCAGCAGTGTCACGCTTCCCTTCGCGTGAATCAAGGGATCTGTGGCTTTCCCTCGAGGCTTTCCCACGAGGATTTCTCACGAGGCTTTCCCACGAGGCTTTCCCACAGGGCTGTCCCACGTGCCACCGTGGTGTGAGTCAATCCTCGGCTTGAAGGTCGAGGCTGTGCAGGGAAAACAGGTTTCCCTTGAATGGACTGAGACATCTGGGGGACTCTGGGAATGGTGGCACGACCCTGGAATTCCTCTCGCATTTCCTGTGGAGAGCGGTTCCTCTTGAGATGCGACGGGAACGCCGGAGAATTCTTTCCCAACATCGCAGGGAAAGGATCCCTCCTCTCGAGCTAGGACGCGGAAACGGGGCTCCTCTGGAAGTGGGGCGGGACTCTCGTGCTTCCTCTCGAGTGGAGACGGGTATGTCGGGGAACTTCTTGAGTTGCAGCAAGGGTGTGAAAGACCCTTGGAAGTTCCAGAGGTTACGTGTGATTAGCCTCGAGACGCCTCTGTGGAAATGGGCCTCATCTCGCCTGGAGGGGAGAACCTCCTGGATTATCTCGAGTTGCGGCAGTTGTTCTCGACTTACAAGGGGGACCTCAGGGACCCGCTCTGATGGCCTCAGGAAAGGCCAGTCCCCATGCGAGTTGCTCGTGGGCCTCTCGGGATTCCTCTCCCTTCAATGCCGGGGCCTAAGGTCTTGAGAGGAGTCGGTGCCGGAACCTGAGGATTCCTCTCCAGTGCTGACATGGATCTTGGGGTAGCTTCTGGAGTCTCCCCAGGGGAGTCAGTCCTCGTCTCGAGTGGGGGCATGCACGTGCAATTTCCTCCCGAACTGTAGCAGCATTGTCACGCTTCCCTTCGCGTGGATCAAGGGATCTGTGGCTTTCCCTGGAGGCTTTCACACGAGGCTTTCCCACGAGGCTTTTCCCACATGGTTGTACCACGTTCCACCGTGATGTGAGTCGATCCTCGGCTTGAATGTCGAGGCAGTGCATGGAAAACAGGTTTCCCTGGAATCGACTGAGACATCTGGGGGACTCTGGGAAAGGTGGCACGACCCTGGAGTTCCTCTCGCCTTTCCTGTGGAGCGCGCCTCCTCTTGAGATGCGACGGGAACGCCGGGATTTCTTTCCCGATGACGCAGGGAAAGGATCCCTCCTCTCGAGCTAGTAGGCAGAAACGGGGCTCCACTGGATGTGGGCGGGACTCTCGTGCTTCCTCTCGAGTGGAGACGGTATGTCGGTGAACATCTTGAGTTGCAGCCAGGGTGTGAAGCACCGTTTGGAAGTTCCAGAGATTAGGTGTGATTAGCCTGGAAACGCCTCAGCAGAAATGGGCCTCATCTCGCCTGGAGGGGAGAACCTCCTGTATTTTCTTGAGATAGGGCAGTTGCTCTCGACTTACGACGGGAACCTCAACGACCCGCTCTGCGGGCCTCAGAAAAGGCCATTCCGCATGCGAGTTGCTCAGGGCCTCTCGGGATTCTTTTCCCCTTGATGCCGGGGCCTAAGACCTTGTGTGGAGTCGGTACCGGAACCTGAGGTTTCCTCTGCAGTGCTGACATGGATCTTGGGGTACTTCTGGAGTCTCCCCAGGGGAGTCAGTCCTCGTCTCGAGTGGGGGGCATGCACCTGCGCTTTCCTCCCTAGCTGTAACAGCAGTGTCATGCTCCAGTCGCGTGGATCAAGGGATCAGTGGCTTTCCCTCGAGGCTTTCCCACGAGGCTTTCCAACAAGGCTTTCCCACGAGGCTTTCCCACAGGGCTGTCCCACGTGCCACCGTGGTGTTAGTCGATCCTCGGCTTGAAAGTCGAGGCAGTGCAGGGTAAACAGGTCTCCCTGGAATGGACTGAGACATCTGAAGGACTCTGGGATTGGTGGCACGACCATCGAGTTCCTCTCGCCTTTCCTCTGGAGAGCCCGACCTCTTGAGTTGCGTCGGGAACGCCGGGAAATCTTTCTCGACCACGTAAGGAAAGGATCCCTCCTCTCGAGCTAGGAGGCGGAAACGGGGCTCCTCTGGATGTGAGCGGGACTCTCCTGCTTCCTCTCAAGTGGAGACGGGTATGTCGGGGAACTTCTTGAGTTGCAGCAAGGGTGTGAATGACCCTTTGGAAGTTCCAGAGGTTAGGTGTGATTATCCTCGAGACGCCTCAGCGGAAATGGGCATCATCTCGCCTGGAGGGGAAAACCTCCTGGATTTTCTCGAGTTGCGGCAGGTGCTCTCGACTTACGATGGGGACCTCAGGGACCCGCGCTGGTGGCCTCAGGAAAGGGCAGTCCGCCTGCGAGTTGCTCGGGGGCTCTCGGGATTCCTCTCCCGTGGATGCCGGGCCTAAGACCTTGTGTGGATTCGGTGCCGGAACCTGAGGATTCTTCTCCAGTGCTGACATGGATCTTGGGGCTACTTCTGGAGTCTCCCCATGGGAGTCTTTCCGTCGTCTCGAGTGGGGGCATGCACGTGCTCTTTCCTCCCGAGCTGAAGCAGCAGATTCACGCTTCCCTTCGCCGTGGATAAAGGGATCTGTGGGTATCCCTCGAGGCTTTCCCACGAGGCTTCCCACAGGTTTGTACCACGTGCACCGTGGTGTGAGTCGATCCTCGGCATGAAAGTCGAGGCAGTGCAGGGAAACAGGTTTTCCCTGGAATGGACTGAGACATCTGGGGGTCTCTGGGAATGGTGGCACGACCCTGGAGTTCCTCTCGCCTTTCCTGTGGAGAGCGCCTCCTCTTGAGTATGCGACGGGAACACCGGAGAATTTTTTACCCGAACACGCAAGGAAAGGATCCCTCTCTCTCGAGCTAGTAGGCAGAAACGGGGCTCCTCTGGATGTGGGCGGACTCTCGTGCTTCCTCTCAAATGGAGACGGTATGTCGGGGAACATCTTGAGTTGCAGCCAGGGTGTGAAGCACCGTTTGGAAGTTCCAGAGATTAGGTGTGATTAGCCTCGAGACGCCTCAGCAGAAATGGGCCTCATCTCGCCTGGAGGGGAGAACCTCCTGGATTTTCTCGAGATAGGGCAGTTGCTCTCGACTTACGACGGGGACCTCAAGGACCCGCTCTGGGGGCCTCAGAAAAGGCCAGTCCCCATGCGAGTTGCTCGGGGCCTCTCGGGATTCCTCTCCCAGTCGATGTCGGGGCCTAAGACCTTGTGTGGAGTCGGTGCCGGAATCTGAGGTTTCCTGTGCAGTGCTGACATGGATCTTGGGGTACTTCTGGAGTCTTCCCCAGGGGAGTTAGTCCTCGTCTCGAGTGGGGCATGCACCTGCGCTTTCCTCCCTAGCTGTAGCAGCAGTGTCATGCTCCAGTCGTCGTGGATCAAGGTATCAGTGGCTTTCCCTCGAGGCTTTCCCACGATGCTTTCCAGCAAGGCTTTCCCACGAGGCTTTCCCACAGGGCTGTCCCACGTGCCACCGGTGTGTGTGAGTCGATCCTCGGCTTGAAGAGTCGAGGTAGTGCAGGGAAAATAGGTTTCCCTGGAATGGACTGAGACATCTGGGGACTCTGGGAATGGTGGCACGACCCTGGAGTTCCTCTCGCCTTTCCTGTGGAGAGCGCCTCCTCTTGAGATGCGATCGAGAACGCGGGAATTCTTTCCCGACCACGCAGGGAAAGGATCCCTCCTCTAGAGCTAGGAGGCTGAAACGGGGCTCCTCTGGATGTGGGCGGGACTCACCGTGCTTCCTCTCGAGTGGAGACGGGTATGTCGGGGAACTTCTTGAGTTGCAGCAAGGGTGTGAAGGACCCTTTGGAAGTTCCAGAGGTTAGGTGTGATTAGCCTCGAGACGCCTCAGCGAAATGGGGCTCATCCTCGCCTGGAGGGGAGGAACCTCGTGGATTTTCTCGAGTTGCGGCAGGTGCTCTCGACTTACGACAGGGGACCTCAGGGACCCGCTCTGGTGGTCTCACGAAAGGCCAGTCCCCATGCGAGTTGCTCGGGGGCCTCTCGGGTTTCCTCTCCCGTCGAAGCCGGGCCTAAGACTCTTATGTGGAGTCTGGTGGCAAAACCTGAGAATTCTTCTCCATTGCTGACATGGATCTTGGGTACTTCTGAAGTCTCCCCAGGGGAGTCAGTCCTTCGTCTTAGAGTGGTGGCATGCACGTGCTGCTTTCACTCCCGAGCTGTAAGCAGCAGTGTCACGCTTCCCTTCGCCGTGGATCAAGGGATCTGTGGCTTTCCCTCTGAGGCTTTCCCACGGAGGCTTTTCCACGATGGCTTTCCCACAGGCTGTCCCACGTGCCACCGTGGTGTGAGTCGATCCTCAGCTTGAAAGTCGAGGCAGTGCAGGGAAAACAGGTTTTCCCTGGAATGGACTGAGAAATCTGGGGGTACTCTGGAATGGTGGCAACGACCCCTGGAGTTCCTCTCGCCTTTCCTGTGGAGAGCGCCTCCTCTTAGAGATGCGACGGGAACGCCGGAGAATTTCTTTCCCGAACCGCAGGGAAAGGATCCCTCTCTCGAGCTAGGAGGCGGAAACGGCGGCATCCTCTGGATGAGGGACGGGACCTCTCGTGCATTACCTCTCGAGTGGAGACGGGTATGATCGGTGAACATTCTTGAGATTGCAGCCAAGGGTGTGAAGGACCCTTTGGAAGTTCCAGAGTTTAGGTGTGATTAGCCTCGAGACGCCTCAGCGGAAATGGGCCTCATCTCGCCTGGAGGGGAGAACCTCCTAGGATTTTCTCGAGTTGCGGCAGGTTGCTCTCGACTTACGACGGGGACCTCAGGGACCTGCTCTGGTGGCCTCAGGAAAGGCCAGTCCCCATAGCGAGTTGCTACGGGGCCTCTCGGGATTCCTCTCCCGTCCGATGCCGGGGCCTAAGACCTTGTGTGGCAGTCGCGTGCCGGAACCTGAGGATTTCCTCTCGCAGTGCTGACATGGATCTTGGGGTACTTCTGGAGTCTCCCCAGGGGAGTCAGTCCTCGTCTCGAGTGGGGGCATGCACGCTGCGCATTTCCTCCCGAACTGTAGCAGCAGTTGTCAGCTTCCGCTTCGCATGGATCAAGGATCAGTGGCTTTCCCTGGAGGCTTTCACACGAGCTTTCCACGAGGCTTTCCCACATGGGTCTGTCCCACGTGTCACCGTGATGTGAGTCGATCCTACGGCTTGAAATGTCGAGGCAGTGCAGGGAAAACAGGTTTCCCTGGAATGGACTGAGACATCTGGGGGACTCTGGGAAAGGTGGCACGGACCCTGGAGTTCCTCTCGCCTTTCCATGTGGAGAGCGCCACCTCTTGAGATGCGACAGGAACGCCGGGATTTCTTTCCCGATGACGCAGGGAAAGGATCCCTCCTCTCGAGCTAGGTAGGCAGAAACGGGGCTCCTCTGGATGTGGGCGGGACTCTCGTGCTTCCTCTCGAGTGGAGACGGGTATGTCGGGGAACTTCTTGAGTTGCAGCCAAGGGTGTGAAGGCACCGTTTGGAAGTTCCAGAGGATTAGGTGTGATTAGCCTCGAGACGCCTCAGCAGAAATGGGCCTCATCTCGCCTGGAGGGGAGAACCTCCTGGATTTTCTCGAGATTGCGGCAGGTGCTCTCGACTTACGACAGGGACCTCAAGGACCCGCTCTGGTGGCCTCAGAAAGGCCAGTCCCCATGCGAGTTGCTCGGGGCCTCTCGGGATTCCTCTCCCGTCGATGCCGGGGCCTAATCTGCCGGGAGCCAGTGTGAGGAAGCCCGCCCGTGATAAGGTTATGAGGAAGGAAGCTGACATATGCAAGGCGTGCTCAGACTTCAGGGATCCCTCTGGAAATTTTTAAGCACGTACCCCAACAAAAATCTGCCGGTTTTTATGCTCTGCTTTTTCACTCTTCTGACCTTTTCTGGAAAAAGTCAATTCAGGCCGTTAGTCTTCTGCATTTGAAAGAGTGTTTCAATCCAAAAACCCTCTGATTTCTTTCTAGCCTGCCTGTAGGACTCGTACAGCTGCGCTTGTGATTGTTTGAGGCCTCCTGACCGCAGGAGGCACAGGAAGCTTAAAACATCCTAGGAATGCCGGAGCTTCCGAGGAGTCAAAATCTTTAGAATAGGACTGATTAAAAGTTTCATTTTTTGGGTCAATGCTTGCTGCCAAATTTTCATATCCTTTATTTTTAGATATAGTTGGTATATAGAAAAACAAGTAGCAGACCTGGTATTAGCAACATTAGATCTTTGAGTTAAGTACCTTCTTTGTTATAACCCACTGCACCTTTGTTCTATAGAGATGTAACTTTAATGCTTTAAGGAGATGCAGATTAAAGAAAAACACTTCAGGGGAAACAAAATTAACATTCATTAAGGAAGAGAGCCAAAAAGTGTTAACAAGCCTCTTGGCCAGAAGATAATGTAAATCACCTGAGACCTTTTGTATACAAAATGATATACAGAAAGAATCTGGGTTGCGAACACTACATAATTTTGTGTTATCCATTGATCTCCATGTTTTATCAAAAGTATAAAAGGCCTTCTGAACAATAAAGGAGGAGGCCAGGGGCCGGGGGCCAGTTTCTCGGACCAGCTTCTCGAACTAGTCTCTCAGCCTGGTTTCTTGGGACTCTGGCTTCCCCCGTGTCTTTCTCTCTCTTTCTTCTTCTCTACCTTTCCTTCTCTCTGCTCTTTACTATAACTTCAGGCTGAATCTCCACCTGGAGTGCGGAGGCTCGCCAGGTCTACTTACTTGCCCTGGCTGTTAAGACCCGCACGAAAGGGAGCTTAAGGCGAGGCACCCTTAGATATTCAAGCGGGCGCCGGAGGCCCAAAGTAGGTGGTGCAAATTCCTTGTCTGGAATTTTATTGGCCGTCCGCGTAAACCAAGCTATTCAGCCCTCTTCCTCCACTTAATCTTCTTACTACACTATAGTTTCCTAATCTAATCTTACATTAATAAATAAACAAGTCTTTCCACGCCAACGCCGTCCACCCTTCGAATTCCCTGGATCCACCGGGGCTGGACCCCGGCATAAGACCTCGTGTGGAGGCGGTGCCGGAACCTGAGGATTTCTCTCCAGTGCTGACATCGATCTTGGGGTACTTCTGGAGTCTCCCCAGGGAGTCAGTCCTGGTCTCGAGTGGGGGCATGCACGTGCGCTTTCCTCCGGAGCTGTAGCAGCAGTGTCACGCTTCCCTTCGCGAGGTTCAAGGGATCTGTGGCTTTCCCACGAGGCTTTCCCACAGGGCTGTCCCACGTGCCACCGTGGTGTGAGTCGATCCTCGGCATGAAAGTCGAGGCAGTGCAGGGAAAACAGGTTTCCCTGAAATGGACTGAGACATCTGGGGGACTCTGGGAATGGTGGCACGACGCTGGAGTTCCTCTCGCCTTTCCTGGGCAGAGCGCCTCCTCTTGAGATGCGACGGGAATGCCGGGAATTCTTTCCCGACCACGCAGGGAAAGGATCCCTCCTCTCGAGCTAGGAGGCGGAAACGGGGCCCCTCTGTATGTGGGCGGGACTCTCGTGCTTCCTCTTGAGTGGTGACGGGTATGTCGGGGAACTTCTTGAGTTGCAGCAAGGCTGTGAAGGACCCTTTGGAAGTTCCAGAGGTTAGGTGTGATTAGCCTCGAGTCGCCTCAGCGGAAATGGGCCTCATCTCGCCTGGAGAGGACAACCTCCTGGATTTTCTCGAGTTGCGGCAGGTGCTCTCGACTTACGACGGGGACCACAGACCCCTCTGGTGGCCTCAGCAAAGGCCAGTCCCCATGCGAGTTGCTCGGGAGCCTTTCGGGATTTCTCTCCCGTCGATGCCGGGGCCTAAGGTCTTGTGAGGAGTCGGTGCCGGAACCTGAGGATTCCTCACCAGTGCTGACATGGATCTTGGGTGTACTTCTGGAGTCTCCCCAGGGGAGTCAGTCCGCGTCCCGTGTGGGGGCATACACGTGCGCTTTCCTCCCGAGCTGTAGCAGCAGTATCACGCTTAACCTTCGCGTGGATCAAGGGATCGGTGGCTTTCCCTCGAGGCTTTCCCACGAGGATTTCCCACGAGGCTTTCCCACAGGGCTGTCCCACGTGCCACCGTGGTGTGAGTCGATCCTTGGCTTGAAAGTCGAGGCAGTGCAGGGAAAACACCTTTCCCTGGAATGGACTGAGACATCTGGGGGACTCAGGGAATGGTGCCACGACCCTGGAGTTCCTCTCGCCTTTCCTGTGGAGAGCCCCTCCTCCAGAAATGCGACGGGAACGCCGGGAATTCTTTCTCGACCACGCAGGGAAAGGATCCCTCCTCTCCAGCTAAGAGGCGGCAATGGGGCTCCTCTGGATGTGGGCGGGACTCTCGTGTTTCCTCTCGAGTGGAGACGAGTATGTCGGGGAACTTCTTGAGTAGCAGTAAGGGTGGAAAAACCCTTTGGAAGTTACAGAGTTTAGGTGTAATTAACCTCGAGATGCCTCAGCGGAAATGGGCCTCATCACGCCTGGAGGGGAGAAACTCCTGAATTTTTTCGAGGTGCGGCAGGCGCTCTCGACTTTCGACGGCGACCTCATGGACCCGCTCTGGTGTCTTCAGGAAAGGCCAGTCCCCATGCGAGTTGCTCGGGGCCTCTCGGGATTCCTGTCTCGTCGATGCCGGGGCCTAAGACCTTGTGTGGAGTTGGTGCCAGAACATGAGGATTCCGCTCCAGTGCTGACATGGATCTTGGGGTATTGCTGGAGTCTCCCCAGGGGAGTCAGTCCTCGTCTCGAGTGGGGACATGCACGTGCGCTTTACTCCCAAGCTGTAGCAGCAGTGTCGCGCTTGCCTTAGCGTGGATCAAGGGATCTGTGGCTTTCCCTTGAGGCTTTCACACGAGGCTTTGCCACATGGTTGTCCCACGTGCCACCGTGATGTGAGTCGATCCTCGGCTTGAATGTCGAGGCAGTGCAGGGAAAACAGGTTTCCCTGGAATGGACTGAGACATCTGGGGGACTCTGGGAATGGTGGCACGACCCTGGAGTTCCTCTCGCCTTTCCTGTGGAGAGCGCCTCCTCTTGAGATGCGACGGGAACGCCGGGATTCTTTCCCGAACACGCAGGGAAAGGATCCCTCCTCTCGAGCTAGGAGGAGGAAACAGGGCCTCTCTGGATGTGGGCGGGACTCTCGTGCTTCCTCTCGAGTGGAGACGGGTATGTCGGGGAACTTCTTGAGTTGCAGCAAGGTGTGAAGGACCGCTTTGGAAGTTCCAGACGTTAGGTGTGATTAGCCTCGAGACGCCTCAGCGGAAATCGGGCCTCATCTCGCCTGGAGGGGAGAACCTCCTGGATTTTCTCGAGTTGCGGCAGTGCTCTCGACTTACGACGGGGACCTCAGGGACCCGCTCTGGTGGCCTCAGGAAAGGCCAGTCCCCATGCGAGTTGCTCGGGGCCTCTCAGGATTCCTCTCCCTGTCGATGCGGGGCCTAAGATCTTGTGTGGAAGTCGGTGCCCGAACCTGAGGATTCCTCTCCAGTGCTGACATGGATCTTGGGTACTTCTGGAGTCTCCCCAGGGGAGTCATCCGTCGTCTCGAGTGGGGGCATGCACGTGCGCTTTCCTCCCGAGCTGTAGCAGCAGTGTCACGCTTCCCTTCGCGTTGATCAAGGGCATCTGTGGCTTTCCCTCGAGGCTTTCCCACGAGGCTTTCCCACAGGGCTGTCCACGTGCCACCGTGTTGTGAGTCGATCCTCGGCTGAAAGTCGAGGCAGTGCAGGGAAACAGGTTTCCCTGGAATGGACTGAGACATCTGGGGGACTCTGGAATGATGGCACTGACCCTGGAGTTCCTCTCGCCTTTCCTGTGGAGAGCGCCTCCTCTTGAGATGCGACGGGAACACGGGAATTCTTTCCCGACCACGCAGGGAAACGGATCCCTCCTCTCAAGCTAGGAGGCCGAAACGGTGGCTCCTGTGGATGTGGCGGGACTCTCGTGCTTCTCTCGAGTGGAGACGGGTATGTCGGGGAACTTCTTGAGTTGCAGCAAGGGTGTGAAGGACCCTTTGGAAGTTCCAGAGATTAGGTGTGAATTAGCCTCGACACGCCTCAGCGAAATGGGCCTCATCTCGCCTGGAGGAGAGAACCTCCTGGATTTTCTCGAGTTGCGGGCAGGTGCTCTCGCTTACGACGGACCCCTGGGACCCGCTCTGGTGGCCTCAGGAAAGACCAGTCTCCCATGCGAGTTTCTCCGGGGGCCTCTCGGGGTTTCCTCTCCCGTCGATGCTGGGGCCTCAGACCTTCTGTGGAGTCAGTGCTGTAACCTGAGGATTCCTCTCCAGTTCTGACATGGATCTTGGGGTACTTCTGGAGTCTCCCCAGGGGGAGTCAGTCCTCGTCTCGAGGGGGGCATGCATGTGCTTTCCTCCCGAGATGTAGCCAGGCAGTGTCGCGCTTCCCTTCGCCTGGATCAAGGATCAGGGGCTTTCCAAGGAGGCTTTCCCCACAGGGGCTGTCCCACGTGCCACCATGGTGTGAGTTGATCCTCGGCTTGAAAGTCGAGACACTGCAGGGAGACAGTTTCCCTGGAATGACCGAGTCATCTGGGGTACTCTGGGAATGTGGCACGACCCTGGATTTCCTCTTGCCTTTCCGGTGGAGAGCGCCTCCTCTTGAGATGCGAAGGGAACGCCGGGAATTCTTTCCCGACCACGCAGGGAGAGGATCCCTCCTCTCAAGCTAGGGGCGGAAACGGGCTCCTCTGGATGT
>NW_017218408.1:0-11927 GCF_001704415.2 Capra hircus | reverse complement strand
TCCCCTCAGGCGAGTGAAGGCCCATTTCCGCTGAGGCGTCTCGAGGCTAATCACATCTAACAATTGGAACTTCCAAAGGGTCCTTCACACCCTTGCTGCAACTCAAGAAGTTCCCCGACATACCCGTCTCCACTCGAGAAAGCACGAGAGTCCGCCCCACATCCAGAGGAGTACCCGTTCCGCCCCATGCTCGGAGGAGGGATCCTTTCCCTGCGTGGTCGGGAAAGAATTCCCGGCGTTCCCGTCGCATCTCAAGAGGAGTCGCTCTCCACAGGAAAGGCGAGAGGAACTCCAGGGTCGTGCCACCATTCCCAGAGTCCCCCCCAGATGTCTCAGTCCATTCCATGGAAACCTGTTTTCCCTGCACAGCCTCGACTTTTCAAGCCAGAGGATCGACTAACACCACGGTGCATGTAGGACAGCCCTGTGGGAAAGCGCTCGTGGGAATGCCTCGTGTGAAAGCCTCGTGGGAAAGCCTCGAGGGAAAGCCTCGAGGGAAAGCCACAGATCCCTTGTTCCACGCGAAGGGAAGGGTGACACTGCCGCTACAACTCCGGAGGAAAGCGCACGTGCATGCCCCCACTCAAGACGAGGACTGACGCCCTGGCGAGACTCCAGAAGTACCCCAAGATCCATGTCAGCACTGGAGAGGAATCCTCAGGTTCCGGTGCTAACTCCACACAAGGTCTTATGCCCTGGCATCAACGGGTGCGGAATCCCGGGAGGCCCTTGAGCAACTCGCATGGGGACTGGCCTTTCCTGAGGCCACCAGAGCGGGTCCCTGAGGTCCCCGTGGAAAGTCGAGAGCACCTGCCGCAAATCGAGAAAATCCAGGAGGTTCTCCCCTCCAGCGAGATGAGGCCCATTTCCGCTGAGGCGTCTCCAGGCAAATCACACCTAACCTCTGGAACTTCCAAAGGGTCCTTTACACCCTTGATGCAACACAAGAAGTTCCCCGACATACCCGTCTCCACTCGAGAGGAAGCATGAGAGTCCCGCCCACATCCAAAGGAGCCCCGTTTCCGCCTCCTACCTCGAGAGGAGGCATCCTTTCGCTGCGTGTTCGGGAAAGAATTCCCGGCGTTCCCGTCGCATCTCAAGAGGAGGCGCTCTTCACAGGAAGGGCGAGAGGAAACTCCAGGGTCTTGCCATCATTCCCAGAGACACCAGATGTCTCCATCCATTCCAGGGAAACCTGATTTCCCTGCACTGCCTCGACTTTCAAGTCGAGGATCAACTCACACCACGGTGGCACGTGGGACAGCCCTGTGGGATAGCCTCGTGGGAAAGCCTCGTGGGAAAGTTTCGTGGGAAAGCCTCGAGGGACAGCCACAGATCCCTTGATCCACGGGAAGGGAAGCGCGACACTGCTGCTACAGCTCGGGAGGAAAGCGCACGTGCATGCCCCACTTCCAGACGAGGACTGACTCCCCTGGGGAGACTCCAGAAGTACCCCAAGATCCATGTCAGCACTGGAGAGGAATGCTCCGTTTCTGGCACCGACTCCACACAAGATCTTAGGCCCCGGCATCGACGGGAGAGGAATCTCTAGAGGCCCCCGAGCAACTTGCTTGGGGACTGGCCTTTCCTGAGGCCACCAGAGCAGGTCCCTGAGGTCCCCGACATAAGTCGAGAGCACCTGCTGCAACTCGAGAAAATCCAGGAGGTTCCCCCGTCTAGGCGAAATGAGGCCCATTTCCGCTGAGGCGTCTCGAGGCTAATCACACCTAACCTTTAGAACTTCCAAAGAGTCATCCACACCCTTGCTGCAAATCAAGAAGTTCCCCGACATACCCGTCTCCACTCGAGTGGAAGCACGAGAGTTCTGCCCACATCCAGAGTAGCCCCGTTTCCGGCTTCTAGCTCGAGAGGAGGGATCCTTTCCCTGCGTGGTCGGGAAAGAATTCCCGCGTTCCCGTCGCATCTCAAGAGGAGGCGCTCTCCACAGGAAAGGCGAGAGGAACTCCAGGGTCGTGCCACCATTCCCAGAGTCCCTCAGATGTCTCAGTCCATTCCAGGGAAACCTGTTTTCCGTGCACTGCCTCGACTTTCCAGCCGAGGATCGACTCATACCACGGTGGCAGGTGGGAGAGCCCTGTGAGAAAGCCTCCTGGGAAAGGCTCGTGGGAAAGCCTCAATTGAAAGCCACAGATCCCTTGATCCACGCGAAGGGAAGAGCGCCACTGCTGCTACAGCTCGGGAGGAAAGCGCACGTGCGTGCCCCCACTCGAGACGAGGACTGACTCCCCTGGAGAGACTCCAGAAGGTCCTTCACACCCTGCTGCAACTCAAGAAGTTCCCCGACATACCAGTCTCCACTCGAGAGGAAGCACGAGAGTTCCCCCCACATCCTGAGGAGCCCCGTTTCCACCTCCTAGCTCGAGAGGAGGGATCCTTTCCCTGCGAGGTCGGGATAGAATTCCCTGCGTTCCCGTCGCATCTCAAGCGGAGGCGCTCTCCACAGGAAAGGCGAGAGGATTTCCAGGGTCATGCCACCATTCCCAGAGACCCCCAGATATCTCAGTCCATTCCAGGGAAACCTGTTTTCCCTGCACTGCCTCGACTTTCATGCCGAGGATCGACTCACACCACGGTGACACGTGGGACAGCCCTGTGGGAAAGCCTCGTGGGACAGCCTCGAGGGAAAGCCACAGATCCCTTGATCCACGCGACGGGAAGCGTGACACTGCTGCTACAGCAAGGGAGGAAAGCGCACGTGCATGCCCCTACTCGACACGAGAACTGACTCCCCTGGGGAGAATCCAGAAATACCCCAAGATGCATGTCATCCCTGGAGAGGAATCCTCAGGTTCCGGCCCCGACTCCACAGAAGGTCTTAGGCCCTGGCATCGACGGGAGAGGAACAGCGACAGACCCTCTAGCAACTCGCATGGGGACTGGCCTTTCCTGAGGTCACCAGAGTGGGTCCATGAGGTCCCCGTCGTAAGTCAAGAGCACCTGCCGCAACTCGGTAAAATCCAGGAGGTTCTCCCCTGCAGGCGAGATGAGGCCCGTTTCCACTGAGGTGTCTCGAGGCTAATCACACTTGACCTCTGGAACTCCTGACCTCTGTTTTCCCATCTATTTGCCATGAAGTGATGAGACTGGATGCAATGATTTTAGTTTTCTGAATGCTGAGCTTTAAGCTAACTTTTTCACTCTCCTCTTTCACTTTCATCTGGAGACTCTTTAGTTCTTCTTCACTTTCTGCCATAAGGGTGGTGTCATCTGCATATCTGAGATTATTGATATTTCTCCCAGCAATCTGGATTCCAGCATGTGCTTCCTCCAGCCCAGTGTTTCTCATGATGTAGTTTGCATATAAGTTAAATAAGCAGGGTGACAATATAGAGCCTTGACATATTCCTTTTCCTAGTTAGAACCAGTCTGTTGTTCCATGTCCAGTTCGAACTGTTTCTTCCTGACCTGCATACAGGTTTCTCAAGAGACAGGTCAGGTGGTCTGGTATTCCCATCTCTTTCAGAATTTTTCCCAGTTTATTGTGATCCACACAGTCAAAGGCTTTGGCATAGTCAATAAAGCAGAAATAGATGTCTTTTTTTCTGGAACTCTCTTGCTTTTTCAATGATCCAGTGGATGTTGGCAGTTTGATCTCTGGTTTCTCTGCATGTTTTAAATCCCTCTTGAACATTTGGAAGTTCACAGTTCATGTGAACTTGGAGAATTTTGAGCATTACTTTACTAGTGTGTGAGATGAGTGCAATTGTGCAGCAGCTTGAATATTCTTTGTCATTGCCTTTCTTTGGGATTGGAATGAAAACTGACCTAATGACTAGATGTTTTCAATTGCATATGCTGAAAGAACTGGCTGTGCAGTTTTGAAGAAAAAAAAATCATTTTAACCCATTTTCTCTGAAGTGCAAGGCATATCATGGCCATCCCTGAATCATAAAGTCACCTTTTCTTTATGTAGTCATAGTTTCATGCCTAAATTATAGGCCAACTCGTGCTCAAATGGACTCTGATGTCAGGGGCAGATCAACTAATAAAAAGCTTGGATTGTCCCTCTGGAGGAAAGTGAGATCTTTGTCCCACGAGAAGAATCTGAAGGGTTAAGGGAACTTGCAAGAGTGGGGAAAGCTTAGTCCATCCTACATGTACCAAAATCTTAAATAAGGCTTATTTACTTTACCGAAGTAAAAAAACAGATGATGAAAACAATTATAAATCAATGAAAGGTAAAGAAATCCATAGTCTGTTATCAAAAATTGCATTCTAAGAAAACTTTGTTCTCTTAACCTAGAGAGGAGACTAAATTCCATCTGGTACCAGCTTACCAGAAGACAAACAAACAAACAAACAAATTATCGGTAAGCTTAAAAAAAGTATATTCCATATATCTTGAAGTAGCAGTATTTCTGCAAAGGCATCAGTGTGAAACCATAGAGGACATGGTTAAAACCTGATTAAATAGAAATTGACAATGTAATCTGGTCACTGCTGCGACTTGAAATGCTTTCATATGATAACTGGAATTATAACTGACAGCATTTGACCAGGACATATCAGATTTTCACGGATGTCAGATAATTTCTAGGATATCTATATTAGGAACTGAAGGAATCTTTGAACCTAGGAAAGAAAACAACAGTCTCAAAGGCCCTTGCTGAATCATCTATCAGCAAGGAATGTCTTTGCAAGGATCGCAAAGTGAAGGGAAAATACACCGAGCCTGCCTCTGCAACTTTGGTCCTCTGAGCAGATCTGGAGGTCTCCCTTTGTATAAGCTAACCTGTTCCTTCCAAATAGAGGTTTGCAACACAAAACAAGTGGCCGCCTATTCTTCCTCGAAGGAGGCTCTCTTTCCGCCACATCCTGCGAACTCCCTTTCCCAGCCTCCTGGAAAAGCGCTTCTTGCAGTTCCTTTCAGAAAATCCTATGGACGGAGAAGCCTGGTAGGCTGCAGTCCGTGGGGTCGCTGAGGGTCGGACGCGACTGAGCGACTGCACTTTCATTTTCACTTTCATGCATTGGAGAAGGCAATGGCAACCCACTTACTGTTCTTGCCTGGAGAATCCCAGGGACGGGGGAGCCTAGTGGGCTACCGTCTATGGCGTCGCACAGAGTCGAAACACGACTGAAGCAACTTAGCAGCAGCAGCAGCAGCAGTTCCTTTCTTAGGGGCAGTTATCCCTGAGATTGGGGACCTGGAAAGGCAGAGCCACCTCCACACACACGTCTTTTCTGTCCCTTTCCTCTGGAGGAGAGCTCTAGTGAGCCTAGGTCTGTCAGGAAAATTCTTGGCTTTGACGGGATCCCACCCAGTGTGTGAACCTGCATACCCGACCTAGGGGCCACAGGCACCTGTTTTGCTCGAGTGGGTCCTGGAGGGGTGCAGCATAGCAAGAGCTTAAAAATCCATCCAATTTGTTTTTTTTTTTTTTTTACCTCGGAGAGAACGAGTTTGCTCCACCTCCACCCTTTGGCAGTGTGGAGGGAAGAGGTCACCACCCTCTCCCAAAGGGGACATAGGGCCTACCAGGAGAGAAAGGCCCCTTGAGGAGCTGAGCCCAGGTAGGCAGCCAGTGATGTCAAGCACACTCCCGCTGCTTGCTTCTTCATGGGCACTCCCACGATCTGCTAGGAATGTCTTTGCAAGGATCTCAAAGGGAAGGGGAGATACATGGCCCTGTCTCTGGAACTTCAGTCCTCTGAGCAGATCTGGAGGTCTTGAGATGTATAAGCAAACCTGTTCCTTCCAAATAGAGGCTTGCAAACACACCCCCGGTGGTTGCCTCTTCTTCCCCGAAGAAGTCTTTCTTTCCCCACATGCTGCGAACTCCCTGTCCCAACGTCCAAGAATAGCGCTTCTTGCCATTCCTTTCTTAGAGGCAGTTATCCCTGAGCTTGGGGCCGTAGGGAGTAGCCCCACACTCACAGGGAAAGGCAAAGACTCCTCCATACATCTCCGTCTATCCCCTTTGCTCTGGAGGAGAGCTCTAGTGAGCCTAGGTCTTTCAGGAAAATTCTTGGCTTGGACAGGATCTCACCCTGTTTGTGAACCTGCATACCCAACCAGGGGCCACAGAGCACCTGTTTCAGTAAAGTGGGCCCTGAAAGGGTGCAGCCTAGCAAGAGCTTGAAAATCCAATCAATTGCTGTTTTGTACCTCTGACAGAGCAAGCTTGGCTCCACCCTTTGGCAGTGAGGAGAAAAGAGGCATGACACCCTCCCCAAGGGGACATGGGGCCTACTTCGAGAGGAAAGGCCCCTTGTGGAGCTGAGGCCAGGAAGGCACACAGTCGTGTCAAACACACTCCCACTGCTTGCTTCTTCAGGGGCACTCCCGCTATCAGCTAGGAATGTCTTTGCAATGATCACAAAGGGAAGGGGAGATACAGGGCCCTGCTTCTGGACCTCCGGTGCTCTGAGCAAATCTCGAGGTCTCCCGCTGTTGGTCAAGGTCAAGGTCAAGTTCAAGTTCAAGGTCAAGTTCAAGTTCAAGGTCAAGTTCAAGTTCAAGTTCAAGCTCAAGATCAAGTTGAAGTTCAAGTTCAAGGTCAACTTCAAGTTCAAGGTCAAGGTCAAGTTCAGGGTCAAGTTCAAGGTCAAGGTCAAGTTCAAGTTCAATGTGAAGTTCAAGGTCAAGGTCAAGTTCAAGTTTAAGTTGAAGTTCAAGGTCAAGGACAAGTTCAAGTTGAAGTTCAAGGTCAAGTTCAAGTTCAAGTTCAAGGTCAAGTTCAAGTTCAATGTCAAGGTCAAGATTAAGTTCAATTCAAAGTCAAGTTCAAGGTCAAGTTCAAGTTCAAGTTCAAAGTCAAGTTCAAGTTCAAGTTCAAAGTCAAGTTCAAGTTCAAGTTCAAGGTCAAGTTCAAGTTGAAGTTGAAGTTCAAGTTCAAGGTCAAGGTCAAGTTCAAGTTCAAGGTCAAGGTCAAGCCCAAGTTCAAGTTCAAGTTCAAGGTCAAGGTCAAGTTCAAGTTCAAGTTCAAGGGCAGGGCAAGGTCAAGCCCAAGACCAAGGCAAGGGCAACGGCAACACCAAAGGCAAGGCCAAGGCCCAGGCCAAGGCAAAGGCCAAGGCCACCAAAGCGACGCACAAACCCCGTAACGCATGACAAAAGGCAGAAGCCACTAGGCCCCTGTGCAGAGGGAAGCCACTGAAGGCAGCAAGGCCACAGAGCTCCCCGACTCCCATTCCCACATGAAGATGTGAGGATAAAGGGCCTCATCCCAGCACAGCACCCGCTCCCACCACCCCGCAACCCCGGCCCCCGCCCCCCGCAGCACGCCCCCTGAAACAACACTGTCTTCCCAGAAAAGAGAACGGAGAAGCCATGTGTGTGCCAAAGGAGCAAGATGAACGAACGATGCCACGCCCTCCGAATTTGGGCACACCTGACGCCTCGGAAACCCGGGCCTGGCCGATGGGTCCCAGCCGTTCTCGGGTGGGAGGGGGGTCAACACATTGGCCGAGAGCCCTTGCCCAGGCCACCCACAAATCCCCTGAGATGTGATCCGACCACAGGGACCGAGGGCAAACGTACCGCTTGAGGTGCTGGAGGAGCCGAACCAAGCCATGGTGGGAGAGGCACACGGGCACGCTGCAGACTGCTGGCCGAGTGGGCGGGGACCCAGCAGCTTAGGACTCTGGAGAACGGGAGGCGTCTCCGCCACCACTGACGTCAATAGGGTTTGGGTGGGTAGATGGAGGGGGCCGCCCCTGGCCTCTTTCCAAGCAGAGACCCTGGACGGAGTCCCGTGGAGCGAGTGGGCTTTTCCCGGGCACGGCTGTGCCCTGGACCGCCAAGATCCCCGTTGGGGTGGGCGGGTAGTTCGGGGGCTTTGGTTTGTGGCCCTCCCTCGCAGCGGGGGGTGGGTTCAACCCCGAGTGGATCAATCAGGGGCCCTCAGCAGTGCCAAGGGAACTCACCGCCCAGGAAACGCCCCTAGGTCCCTTTGAATTGGCCACCAACGCCCCTTTCCCAGCCTGCCTTGCTCTGAGATATCCCTCCTTTTCACATTCCACAGGTCCCTGGTCCTCGACTGTCCCCCGCTGGCTCCTCCGAGGCATTCCGGGACACCAGACGCTCTCTCCAGCGCCTCCACCTAGATCCCTCGCTGTCCTCGCTCCGTTTCCCCCATGCCCCCTCCCCAACTCCTCCGTGGGCTCTTGGCATCCTTTCCCTACAGCAGTCCCAGAGTGCCACCCCCGAGGGCTTTGAGTTGCCCTGGAGCCCAAGGCTCCGGCCAGAGACCTGAGGGCCAGCGTCTGGACTGGCAGCTAATGCCATTTGGGGCTTTTCTCACGTGGAGCCTGAGGCCCGCACCTCCGCGGGCAACCCCCCAGCGCGAGTGCCTTGGAGATACCCGCCAAGGGGACAGTGTATCCCCTACTGTGGGGAAGGAGGTTCCTGTTTTCGCTGCACTGGTTCGACTTTCACGCCGAGGATCGACTCACACCATGGTGGCAAGTGGAATAGCCCTGTGGGAAAGCCTCATGGGAAAGACTCCAGGGAGAGCCACAGATTCCTTGATCCACGAGAAGGGAAGCGTGACACTGCTGCTACCGCTCGGGAGGAAAGCGCACGTGCATGACCCACTCGAGCCGAGTACTGACGCAAGCTTGGGAGACTCCAGAAGTATGCCAAGATCCATGTCAGCACTGCAGAGGAATCCTCAGGTCCGGTCCCGACTCCACACAAGGTCTTAGGCCCCGGCATCGACGGGAGAGGAAAACTGAGAGGCCCCTAGCACCTCGCATGGGGACTGGCCTTTCCTGAGGTCACCAGAGCGGGTCCCTGAGGTCTCCGTCGTAACTCGAGAGCACCTGCCGCAACTCGAGAAAATCCAGGAGGTTCTCCCATCCAGGCGAGATGAGGCCCATTACCGCTGAGGCGTCTCGAGGCTAATCACACCTAACCTCTGAACTTCCAAAGGGTCCTTCACACCCTTGCTGCAAGTCAAGAAGTTCTCCGACATACCCATATCCACTCGAGAGGAAGGATGAGGGTCCCGCCCATATCCAGCTGAGCCCCGTTTCCGCCTCGTAGCTCGAGAAGAGGGATCCTTTCCTTCGTCGTCGGGAAAGAATTCCCGGCCTTCCCGTCGCATCTCAAGAGGAGGCGCTCTCAACAGGAAGACGAGAGGAACTTCAGGGCCTTGCCAGCATTCCAAGAGTCCCCCAGATGTCTAAGTCCATTCCAGAAGAAACTGTTTTTCCCTGCACTGCCTCGACGTTCACACCGAGGATCGACTCACACCACTGTGGCACGTGGACAGCCCTGTTGGAAAGCCTCGTGGGAAAGCCTCAATGGAAAGCGACAGATCCCTTGATCCACACGTCGGCAAGCGTGACACTGCTGCTGCAGTCGTGAGGAAATGGCAGGTGCATGCCCCACACGAGATGAGGACTGACTCCCCTGGTGAGACTCCAGAAGTACCCAAGATCCATGTCAGCACTGGAGAGGCATCCTCAGGGTCTGGCCCCGACTCCACACAAGGTCTTAGCACCGGCATCGATGGGAGAGGAATCCCTAGAGGCCCCTGGTAACTCACATGGGGACTGGACTTTCCTGAGGCCACCAGAGCGGGTCCCTGAGGACCCGCGTAACTCGAGAGCACCTGCCGCAACTGGGTAAAATCCAGGAGGTTCTCCCCTCCAGGCGGATGAGGCCCATTTCCTCTGAGTGTCTGGAGGCTCATCACACCTAACCTCTGGAAATTAAAAAGGGTCCTTGCTGCAACTCAAGAAGTTCCCCGACATACCCGTCTCCACACAAGAGAAGCACGGGGGTCCCGCCCACATTCAGAGGAACCCCGTTTCCAAGATGAAGGATCCTATCCTGCTTAGTCAGGAAAGATTTTTGGCGTTTCCATGGCATCTCAAGAGCAAGGGTTCTCAATAGAAAGGCAAGAGGAACTCCAGGGTCGTGCCACCATTTCAAGAGTCCCCAGATGTCTCAGTCCATTTCAGAGGAACCCGTTTTCCCAGCACTGCCTCGAATTTCACGCCGAGGATCCACTCACACCATGGTGGCATGTGGACAGCCCTGTGAGAAAGCCTCGAGGGAAAGCCACAGATCCCTTGATCCCCGCGACGGGAAGCGTGACACATCTGCTACACTGTCCTGAGGTCACGTCGTATGTCGAGAGTACCTGCCGCAACTCGAGAAAATCCAGGAGGTTCTCTGCTCCAGTCGAGATGAGGCCCATTTTCTCTGCGGCGTCTCGAGAGTAATCACACCTAAACTCTGGAACTTCCAAAGTGTCGTAAACACCCTTGCTAAAACTCAAGAAGTTCCCCGACATACCCGTCTCCACTCCAGAGGAAGCACGAGGGTCCGCCACCGCCAGAGAGCTCCGTTTCCGCCTCCAAGCTCGAGATGAGGGATCCTTCCCTGCTTCCTCGGGAAAGAATTCCGACGTTTCGACGCATCTCAAGAGGAGGCGCGCTGCACAGGAAAGGCGAGAGGAACTCATGGGTCGTGCCACCATTCCAAGAGTCCCCAGATGTTCTCAGTCCATTCCAGAGGATCCTGTTTTCCCTGCACTGCTTCGACTTTCACGCCGAGGATCGACTCACACCACGGTGGTACTGTGACAACCCTGTGGAAAGCTCGTGGAAAGCTCGAGGAAAGCCACAGATCCCTTAATCCACGCGACGGAAAGCGTGACACGCTGCTACAGCACGGCAGGAAGCGCACGTGCATGCCCCTACTCGACACGAGAACTGACTCCCCTGGTGAGAATCCAGAAATACCCAAGATGCATGTCAGCCCTGGAGAGGAATCCTCAGTTCCAGCCCCGACTCCACACAAGGTCTTAGGCCCTGGCATCGACGGAGAGGAATAGCGACAGGACCTCTAGCAACTCGCATGGGACTGCCTTTCCTGAGGTCACCAGAGCGGGTCCATGAGGTCCCCGTCGTAAGTCGAGAGCACCTGCCGCAACTCGGTAAAATCCAGGAGGTTCTCCCCTGCAGGTGAGATGAGGCCCGTTTCCACTGAGGTGTCTCGAGGCTAATCACACGTGAACTCTGGAACTTCTAAAGAGTCTTTCACAGTCATGCTGCAACTCAAGAAGTTCCCCGACATACCCGTCTCCACTCAAGAGGAAGCACGAGGGTCCGGCCACATCCAGAGGAGCTCCGTTTCCGGCTCGTAGCTCGAGATGAGGGATCCTTTCCTACTTGGTCGGGAAAGAATTCCTGGCATTTCCATCGCATCTCAAGAGGAGCGCTCTAAAGTAAAGGTGAGAGGAACTCCAGGTCGTGCCATCATTCCCAGAGTCCCCGGATGTCTCAGTCAATTCCAGGAAACCTGTTTTCCCTGCACTGCCTCGACTTTCAATCGAGGATAGAGTCACACCACGGTGGCACGTGGACAGCCCTGGGAAACCTCGAGAGAAAGCCTCGTGGAAAGCCTCGAGGAAATCCACAGATGCCTTGATCACTCGAAGGAAGCTTGAAAATGCTGCTACAGCTCGGGAGAAAGCGAACGTGCATGCCCCACTCAAGACGAGATCTGACTCCCCTGGGGAGACTCCAGAAGTACCCCAAGATCCATGTCAGCACTGGAGAGGAATCCTCAGGTTCCGGGACTGACTCCACACAAGGTCTTAGGCCCGGGCATCGACGGGAGAGGAATCCCGAGAGACCACCGAGCATCACGAATGGGGACTGGCCTTTCCTGAGGCCACCAGAGCGGGTTCCTGAGGTCCCCGTCGTAAGTCGAGAGCACCTGCCGTAACTCGAGAAAATCCAGGAGGTTCTCCCCTCCAGGCGAGATGAGGCCCATTTCCTCTGAGGCGTCTCGAGGCTAATCACACCTAACCTCTGGAACTTCCTATGGGTCCTTCACACCCTTGCTGCAACTCAAGAAGATCCCCAAAATACCCGTCTCCACTCGAGAGGAAGCACGAGAGTCCCGCCCACATCCAGAGGAACCCCGTTTCCGCCTCCTAGCTCGA
>NW_017218407.1:0-22488 GCF_001704415.2 Capra hircus | reverse complement strand
AACGGGGGGTGTCCCTCTAACATAGGGAGGCAGCCCACCAGGAGGGGAGCCTGAGGTCACAGGCCCCCCCGGGGAGGCCTGCGGGCAGGGGCTGCAGTGTGCCGCCTGCCTCACCCACCGTGTGACAGTTTGAGTTCCTTCCTCAGTCTGGTCAGTGTCCTCACAGATCTCACAGGCTGGAGGGGTAATCAAGCACGGTCAGAGCCCTGGGGAGTTTCAGATGAGCCCAGATGCACCACGAAGCAGCGGTGGCCATCAGCAGGTCTTCATGGAGTGGGCAACTTCTGAACTGGGTCTAAGGGTGAGTTAGGTATCTAGGCAAAGATCGGCATGGGTGCAAAACAAAACACAAGGTGAGTGAATGAACGGGGTGTCCCTCTAACATAGGGAGGCAGCCCACCAGGAGGGGAGCCTGAGGTCACAGGCCCCCTGGGAGGCTGCGGGCAGGGGCTGCAGTGTGCCGCCTGCCGCACCCACCGTGTGAATGAACGGGGTGTCCCTCTAACATAGGGAGGCAGCACCAGGAGGGGAGCCTGAGGTCACAGGCCCCCCGGAGGCCTGCGGGCAGGGGCTGCAGTGTGCCGCCTGCCGCACCCCGGGTGAACTGTGCTGCCCCAGTGGCCTGTGCTCCACCGCTCCGCGAGGCCTCTCTGCCCTCTGCTCGGGCATAGGTCCTCTTTACTGGCAATCCACACGTGGTGTTCTGTGTGCGATTGCCCTCCGCTTGAGGGGAGTGGCTTGGTGCAGAGGTGAGTCAGTGTGCAGTCTGAGGCTGGAGAGGACGCTGGGGAGTCCTGCAGTGGTGGGATCACGGTGGGAGGTGTTGGGTGCGATGAGGAAGACGCCGCTCCTGGGACTTGAGGGCGGGGAGATTAGTGGCTGCTCTTAAAGGGTGGACTCATTTGGGGCCACATTGCCTTTGAGCAGTTGGGTGGATCTTGGGTTAGAAACATCTGGAAGGAATTACATAGAGACGAAGATATGAGAGCGTTTGGATGAGAATTCATGACCCACGTGAGGCAGGGAGAAAGTGGAGTGGAAGGGCCTCAGGACATGGTGGAAATTCATTGAACACGGTCGTCAAGGGGGAGACTGTCACTTCCATTCCACAGCCTCATGGTTACTCCCAGAGTGCCGGGTCCAGAGAGACCTCAATAAGCAGGTGCTCACTTGATCCAAAATCACTGAAGCTTTCACTTTTGATCACCACAACGTAATATGCTGAATTCATGAACTGGATCTCAGGTTTATATTAATGAGCTAGAAAGAGAAAGGAAAATAGACCCAAGAAAAATTTAAAAATCCACACTATTAAAACTCTGAACATGCTTTCCACTGTGGCCTCAGGGTCTTGGCACTTGCTGCTTTCCCAGCTCAGAACACTCTCCCCATTGATTACTCTCTAAACACACTCTGAAATACCTAAACTTCCTGATTTTATTTTTCTCCAAGATACATATTACCACTGGACTCTGCATACATTTTCATTTTTTCTGTCTCTGAGCCTGTCAGTTTCATATAAGAATTGGGGTCTCCAGCCTCCTGCTTGACCTACAGCTGAGCCCGGTGTCTGGAATGGGGCCAGGAACAAAGTGGGGCTCCATGAACGTGCTCTGGGAGGGAGCCCTGAGCGTGTAGTGGGGACAGCAGGTGTCCCGAAGCACTGTCCCGGGCTGTGAACAACCTACCGAAGGTCTTAACTCTTGTTTTGCATCTCTAACTTAATCAGGATGGAACATCAGGACCACAGAAGGCGGCTGCTCTGAGCTGGGACAGCTGTACACACAGTAGCCCGCAGCTCCTGTGCTGAGATCAAGAAGGATGGATGTCAGGTCCAGGCTCTCACCAGGAGCACTCCTCCTCCACCATCTCCTATGGGGCAGGTTCTGAGCAGTCCATATATCCAGCTCAGAAAAAGACTTGGCCTGTGCTTTGCAACTTAGAAACCCCTGTCCGCCACACTGGACTCAATTGCGTCTCACCTGCCCTGCAGCCACCCCACTTCCCAGAGGTATTTGCAGTCTTTGTTCAG
This sequence comes from Capra hircus, assembly GCF_001704415.2. Lineage (NCBI taxonomy): Eukaryota > Metazoa > Chordata > Mammalia > Artiodactyla > Bovidae > Capra > Capra hircus. The sequence goes on along the minus strand of NW_017218407.1, from coordinate 20,456 downwards.
TGGGTGAGAACCCAGAGGGCAGGCGCTGAGGCTCCTCCAGCCGCCATGATCCACCTACCCCTCTGTGAGGAGTCCTGAGCCTCTGAGGGGATGGGGGCCCCCTCTGTGGGTCTTCCCTGGGGCTGTGACAGAACCTCCTTCCTCCTGGACCAGCACAAGGATGACTTGTCCCATACCCGTGAGGGGCGGGTAGGAGTGCACAGCCGCCCGAGGGCCCAGCGCCCTGGGATCCTGGGGGTGGAAGTGGTGAGGGAAGGGGCCCGCAGGATGGCTCACGCGGCGTGGGGGCCAGGACACCAGGCTGCTTCCAAGTGGCCATACCAGCCACAGACGCTGATGGGGACAAAGTGCTCCGGGTCTATGCAAGCCAGTCACGCAGTGAGTGCTCTCAGAACCAGCGTTTATGGTAAAACACCTGTGTTGATTGGCAACAGGGGAAGGGATGCCTGTGACGCAGGAAACTCTCCCCTGACCTTCAGGAAACACTCTGACAGGGTCTCTGAAGATGCAAAAAAAAAAAAAAAAAAAAGTCTGCTTTGATTAAGAAGACAGGGGAGGAATTGAACATTGGCTGCAAAGGTACATTTTTGAAGAAGTAGAAAACAGCACTATTTCTAAATTAAAAGCCTGTGTTTAGAACAAGCTTACTTAATGACTAACTGCATAATACAGGCATTGGTGAAAGTAAAAGCTGTGTTGTAGGCTGTTGTAACTCCCACTTGCATCTTCCTGAATTCCGTGTTAGTCTAACGCTGGGCGTCCCGGGGAGGCGCTAGTTCTGCGCCCGTGTGCTTCACTCTTTGGAAGTGATCACACCTGTTTACACCCGTGTGAGGCGTGGAGCACAGGGGGCTGGGGCCCCTGGGCTGTGGGGACAGAGGGAAGGGGGTTGGCCAGGGAAGGGGGGTCCTGCCCTCAGGCTTCTGCTTTGCCCAGACACTCAGGGGCCCCTGGTTCTCTCTTGACCTACTAATGGGGGAGACAGACAAGGGGAGCTGAAGGGGGAGCTGCGGTCGGCGCCTTCCATATACCCTCCATTTACATCTTGGGCATCGAGCGCTCCCGAAGCTCTTCAAAGGTCTCAGTTCTTTGGATGTCTTTGGTCTTCACTAGTCTTCTTGCTCAGGTGTGTATGTGAGCACCCATGCTGTAGCTTCAGTCAGGTCTGACTGCGCCGCTCTGTACTATAGGTCCACCATGCTCCCTGTCCACGGGGTTCTCCAGGCAAGAATACAGGCAGTGGGGAGCCGCTCCCCTTTCCGGACATCTTCTCCACCTGGGGCTCGAGCCTGGGTCTCCTGCACTGCAGGCAGACTCTTTACCGTCTGAACCATCAGGGAAGTAATTAATTGTAGTTATTTTCCGGAAACACTATTTGGGGGTTGACCTCAAGAGTATCCCCGTGTTTTCCTTTCCCCTGTGATTTGAAGCCGCTGCTGACACCCTGGTGCTCCCACTGGGTACCTTATTGTCCACCCACACTGCCTGCCCCAGTGCCGCCCCTGGCCAGAGACACTCTGTGAGCTAGCAATGGAGTTCAGTCAATGACCTACCAGCAAATCTAATAAAAACCACCCATGAACTCACGGTTTTCAGCCCATTCCTGAAATGTGCATTGATGCAACTTGAAGGACAAACTCATACAGCAAGAGCTCTGGGAAGGGCGTGGGTAGGGGGACATGGCAGAGATGCCCACTGGGCTCCTAGGAGGCTGGCCCCTTCTCTCCTGGGGGGACTGCACACTCAGCTTTGAACTGAGCACATGGCTGCCCGAGACTACAGACATTCCCAGCATCCTCTGAAGCGGGGATGCCAGTGAGACCAGCTCTCCCTCCAGGATGGAGGGAGACCACATGTGCTGTCTTGCTGTGGGAACATTAGCCGAGAAGGGGAAGCTCCATTCTGCTCCAGGTCCACCCTGGAGGGGGCAAACGCCCCTGGGATGACAGAACAGTATTCTGACCAACCCTGGGCTGCCTCCCTCCACATCTAAATGGGGAACAGAGGCACACTTCTCCTGGCTGTAATTTGGTGGGGACTTTTTTCTTTGTCCACAACCTTGACTAGCACGTCAGGCTCTGAGGGGCTTTCTGTGCAGCGGCCTTGTCAGGCTGCTCCAACATGCAGAAGTCTGGTGTTTTCAGCTCTCCTTTCTGTGGGAGGACAGCCAAAGTCAGCTCCATCGGCTGTCCTCTCCAGCTGCGTCTCTGAAAACCTATGTGGAAAACAGATGCTCCTGACTCAGTGAGTCAGGAGCTGATCCCTCTACCTTCCAGGGAGATGGACTTGTTCCTTCCCCCGCACCGCGCACCCCCCACTCTCCCCTAAACACATAACTGGCTTTGAGATGTGTGCTCTTTCCCTGATGATAGGGGCAGGTTCCAACTGCACAGCCTCGAGGCACAGGAATCTCGTGTGTGGTGTAACTGGATTATCACAAGGAAGATGAGTTTCATTCTGGTAGGTCCCTTGCTAAACTGATGTATTGAAAGCTTGAAGTGGAAATATCACTAAAACCCATTTTCAATATTAAACTAAAATGTGGGAAGTTGCTAAGTTTTGCCCTAAGCTCTCAGGTCAAGGAGACAGATATTTAGGATTTCCCAGGGGTCTGATCTTGTTTATGTAATTTCTTAGATGTCCTTCACCCTTATGGAATCTGCTGGTTTGTAGAGAGAAAAAACCCATAGAGTGAAATATTAAACTGCTTGAGAACATGGTAATAAGTTCGATTATTCATTTGTGCTTGTCTGGAGAGTGTCTTCTCTTTCAGGGCTAGCTTAAAATATAATTTATTAATAGAAACTGTCCTTCAGGTCAATGTGAGCCTTAGAAGAGGCATGGGGGGATGACAGTTGACTCAGGCCAAGCTGTTCTGGATGATTCTCTATTAAATAGTGACAGTCTCACCCACAGACGACTGATGTCTCCAGCATCACAAGACAGGGCTGGTCTTTCTGGAGGAAGCTCACAACCACATCCTCACAGGTCACCGACTCCTGAAAACACAGTGGGTGTTCCACATCAGGGGGTACTGTTGCAGGAAAGGGGCCCCTTCCAGGGCCTGAAACTGGGCTCCTGTCCAACACTCGGAAGTGAATTGTCCGAGGAGACACATGTGCTGACAAAGCAAGAGAGTTTATGGGAAAGGGCGCCAGCATGGAGAGCAGTGAGGGTGAGGGAACCCAGGAGAGCAGCTCTGCCACACGGCTCGCAGTCTCAGGGTTTATGGTGATGGGATTAGTTTCCGGGTTGTCTTTAGCCAATCATTCTGACTCAGAGTCCTTCCTGGTGGTGCACACTTGGTTCAGCCAAGATGGATGCCAGAGAGGAGGATTCTGGGAGGTGGTCAGACATGTGGTGTCTCCTTTTGAGCTTTCCCAACCTCTTCCGGTTGGTGGTGGCTTATTAGTTCCGTGTTCCTTACCAGGACCTCCTGTCATAAAACGACTCGTGCAAATGGTTACCGTGGTGCCTGGCCAGGCTGGGCGGTTTCAGTCAGCATGCTTCCCCTAAGAGTTCCACTGTGGTTTTATAGATCAGGCCATAGCATCTTGCATCCCCTGGGTCAAATTCTACCACAACCTGTGCTGGTTGGACCCACAAGCTAAGAATGATCTTTATTATTTTAAATGTTATAAAGTTGTGAGACATATGAATTGTATGGCTGCCAAATTTCAGCGTCTGTAAAGATACCTGGGGCTGCTTTCCTGCTGCAATAACGGAGCTGCTGCAGATGCAGCAGAGGCCGTAGGACCGTCTATGATACTCACTATCTGCCGCTTAGGAAGACTTGCCAGCTCTGGCTCAGGAAAGTGGTATTTTAAATACGGTATGCCGGAGTTTTGCTTGAAGAAATGTAAAGTGTTAGTAAATTTTGCCCCATGAAATAAATCTTTTTTAAGTAATGTAAAACTGGCCACCTTACTCAGTAATCTCAGAATAAACACAAGGACAGCAAATATTTATTAATAATTGAAAATTTGTTAAAGAATCAGGTCATTTAGGTGATCTTACTTCTGCATGACACATGGACATGGTTGATTCCAGAGTTACGTTTTCCCTTAGGGTCAGGCGGATTCTATAGCCTCTCCTGTGTGTGTGTGTGTGTGGTGTGTGTGTGTGTGTGTGTGTGTGTGTGTCTGGCCTGAATGATCGCATGCTGCTTCTTTATTCTTGCCACCCTGGCATTGCTTAGAGACCCTGGGTGTTTCATGAAAGCAATGGACCAACCATGCTAAGAGGCCTAACCCTGCCTCTGTCTCGTGTCTTCAGGAGCTAAGTGCACGCCAAATGCGTATGAAAGGTCCAGGATGTAAAAGTTCAGGTGCCCATTGACCCACACCTCCTGTGTAAAGGGAATGTCCTTCTTTTACCCTCATGGGGGTAATTGGGGCCAGATGTGAGGACAAAGTGCACGATCAGTCCAGGTGCAAAAAGTCAGTTATCCCCTTGCTTCATAGCTGCTGTGCAAAGGGAAAATCCTTCCTTTGGGAAAACAGCTTGGATCTCATAGAGACAAGGGCTGCCCCCTGCAGAGTGGGGCCAGTAGCCTCTGGTGGGGAAGATACTGGGGTGATGACTGACTGGCTGGGGGCTTCCAGGATGAGGCAAGAGGCTGAGGAGCCCAAGTCTGCAGAGCCAAGGTCATACCAACCCTCCTTGGATCTGCGTCAGTCTGAGTGGAGCCGTGACTTTAAGGGGCTAGGATGCCAGCTGCCTGCCTGGAGGCTATAGGAGGAGGGGGCAGAAAAGCAAGCGGTGTGGCTCGTCTTGGTTTCTGAAGACACTTCTTTCTGGCACCAGGTGCCAAGCTATGTTCTGTTTTTATACTGATACTAATATCAATAATCTTATTACACAAGTATTTGCACAAATGTTCCTCCCACGCTGATGTGTTATCATGGGACCTTCCGTGTGGAATATGAAAAGGTGGGTTTATGGCTGTTTATCATTCATTTCTTTGATGGCTTCTGGACTTAAAAAAAAAGTATCATGAATCCATTCTTTTATTCCACAGAATAAAAATCATTCCATGCATGTTTTACTGAATCCTTTCACGGTTTCAGCTTTACAGTCCACCCAGTCTAAGTCTCACTAAATTCCCAATTCCGCCCGGGAGCAGGGACCTGCCCTTGAGCCGCCTGGGTCCGACGCTCGGGAATCGCGGAGGAGCGCGCCTTCTCCGCGCAGCTGCCCAGCTCCCGCCCTCCCGTCTGTTGTCTGGGTCTCCGCGCCCTGCAGGGCCGGGAGCCGGCTCCCAGGACGGACGCCCGGGACAAGCGGGGCGTCAGGGCGGCCCGGCGGTCAGGGTCCGCCCGGGGCCGTGTGCGCCGCTCGTCGGGAGCCACCCAGCGGCCGCCGTGAGCCGGTCCCTTCCCGGGGAACGCTGGCGACTCCCGCGAAGGCTGCGGCTCGGCCGCCGAGCCCGGGGCAGAGCTCCAGGGGCCGGGGGTGACAGCGCCATGAGACCCGGGAGGAGCAGAGCCTGCTGTCGCCGGAGAGTCGGGCTGCAGGTCAGCGGCCTGGGCGGGCGGCGCCGGTCGGTGTCGCTGCCCGGCCCGGGACCGGCGCGCCGCGGGGCCCCTTCTGCCCGCGGGCGCCTCCGGGGCAGCTGAGCGCGAGCCGGAAAGGTCCCGGCGCCGGCGTCCGCGGGGTCACACCTCCTCGATGTTTCCCTCTCGCCCGGAGGTGCGGACCGCACGGATGCACGCGGACATGTCCAGTCTTCGCACCCTCCCCCATGGACCCCGACAGTCCTGACTCACAAACGTGTGTCCTCTCCCCGCAGAGGGACCACGGGCCGCCCGTCCTCCTCCCCAAAGGGCGCCCGGAAGCGCTTCCTTGTCACCTAGGGGGAACGGGCGTCCCGCTGCCGTCGCGGCGCTGCGGCTGCTCCCAGGCGGCCACGGTTCCCGGTGACGGGCTCAGGACTCAGCCGGCGGGTTTCCTGCGGGTCGGGCTGCATCTATGCGAGGGGCGCCCTGCGACCCTTCTATTCTCCTCGGGCTCAGAAGTGGGAAGAATGGTGTCCGTGTGGAGGCGCTGTTTCGCGCGTGTGAGACACGGATACATCTGTGTGAGGATCACAAAGCCTACAGATTGGGCGGCTGCTCTGGCGAGGTCGACCAGATGGCCCGACAGGTTGTTGGGGATCCTTGTTACTAATATGGTAACTTGCTGTAATGTAGGTATCCAATGAGAAATCTTAAAATTAATTATAATGAAAATCACCATTACCATTGTTACTCAACAATAATGTAATTATTACCTTTGTTTGCAGTTAATTTAAGAAACACCGTTTCAAGCTTATCCACAGAGTATCCAATTGCAGACAACCAGAGAAGGATGTTGAAATGAAGAACTTTCTTCACACACTGGGAAGTCGGGGAACCTCTCCTTCCAGCCACGGGGCCCTGCCCTGCAGCAACCGACCTGGAAAACCAGACCGCAGCCTCCGCAGCAGTGGGCTCCAGGACTCAGTGCATGGCCAGTGGCTGCCACCGTCCTTATTCTTCTTCCTCTCAATTTAGTACCAAACGGGGGAAACCAAATCTGTCATCTAAGCAGTCACCTGGGACGGCCCTCTTCCTGTCAGCCCGCCTCTGGCTACCCCATACCACACGCTCTGAGCAGGACACGCTTTCCCTTTTCCCACCAGAACGTGTCCCCACTCCAATGTGTGCCCTGAGCCTCAGCCTAGGCGAGTGGTGGTGGCTGACTCCCTGCTCTGGAGACAAATTCTGAAGAAACAGTAAAGGATCGGGAAAATATCCTGGAGGAGGAAATGGCCACCCACTCCAGTACTCTTGCCTGGAAAATTCCATGAACCGAGGAGCCTGGCCATCTGCAGGCTGTGGGGTCACAACGAGCCAAACGCGGCTGAGCATGCACACAGAGACACAGGCATCTCTGTCCATGTCTGCAGCGCTTAGAGCGAGAGCCGAAGGAGGCATGGAGGGTATGCGTGGGGGCTGTTACTTTGGGAAAAATTCAACTTACTCATTTTAAGTTTAGATATATCTCATAGACCAAAAACTTCTCCCTTCAGCACTGTATTGTACTGATTGCCTATGTATATAGTTGTGTAGCCATCATCACTATCTGATTCAGAATATTTTACATTTTATCTACCTACAAAGACACCTAGTGTTCCTTAATCAGCCACTTTAAATTCCACATTCCTCACTCTTTCATCCTTATGGAACTGCCTATTCTGTGTATTTCAAGCACATGGGTTTGTACAACTGTGGCCATTTAGGTCCGGTTTCTTACACAGTGTCATGTTTCTGAAGCTTATTCATATTTTATCATGTGATCCAATTTTTTGTTTGGCTTCAGAACTTTCCTAAGTCTTAAACACACACACACGCACACACACACACACTCACACACACACACACACACACACACACGCTACAGTTCTTTTAATGTGGAAAATACACTGAGGTCCAGCGTCGCCATTAGAACCATTTTATGTGCACAGTTTCATGGCATAAAGTACCGCCTTCTTGTAGGCACTCAACCTGCCCCCCAACCCAGAGAGGCCAGCGTGCACAGGGGGCACCAGCCCAGCTGTGCTGCCCACTGTCAGAGCCCCCAGAGCGCCCTCCCAGGCCAAGACTCAACAATAGGCCACTTCCCAATGGCCAAAGAAGGGCCCATCTGTGCCAGGGGAGGGCAGTGGCCGAGGGTAAGAGAGATGAAAGGAGGGACAGACAGGAGGGTCTGCAGCTCCTGGTCTCCCCAGGTGGTCTTGCAACCAACTACTAATCACGCTAAACTTTGCTTTAGCTTCTGAGCTCAGAAATTAGCAAGTGCCTTCGTGGTGGTATGGCCCTAGATGGTGGCAGCCCCGACCAGGCACCCCAATACCCTGTGCTGTGGGGACTGCCATGCCAGCCTTACCAGCCCCTGTCAGAGCCCTGGGGTGCCCAGCATCTGTGGGCAAACCGCTCCCGACACATCCTTCAGCCCTCTGGAGGCCTAGCCATCAGGCTGTGACTTGGAGTTCCCAGGAGGTGGTTATCACTCAGGTTATGTGGTCAGTGGCAAATAGGGCCTGACCCTCTGGAAGTGAGTGGAGAAAAGCCCAGTGCTCTCCTTCAGCGCTGTCCTGGCACCAGCTGAGTGTCTCTCGCTGACATCCTCACTGCTTCATCCACATATGCCACTTACCACTCGTGTTCCAGGCTGGGATTCTAGGGGCAGCCTTCCCAGGGTTGCAGCCTTTCCCAGTGACTAATCCCAAGTACCTATGCCTCAACCTCTGGACCCTCACATAGGTAGTACCGCTATCAATGCTTCGGGTTAAAAACAGCAGATCTCAAACGCTGAAGACTTGTCCTAGGTCTCGCAAACAGCTCAGAACTGAGGTCTGGTGGCCTTTAATGCTGTGACCTGAGACCACACCATCTGCCAGCAGACACGTCAATCTCCAGATAATCAGAATCAGAGTGATTAAGTACAAAGAGGGACAAATGTGTCATGTTGGGAGGAGGGAGGTGGAAACAACACCCCTCTGCCTTTGTCTCCCTGCTTCCAGCTGCCCAGGGCCCCAAGCCATCTCCTCAATATCCTGTGTTCACATATTGTTCTCTTTTGACTCAGACAACATGGAGGGTCCCTGCCCCTCAAATAGTAATTTTTTCTATTTTGAGGGGTACAGTCATGAAATGTCTTCCAGTGTAAAAATAAATGAAAAGCTAAAAATCACCCAGACCACTGGAGTTCCATATGAGGTGAGGGTGATATAAGGTCCCTGGAACTTCTGTTCTGGAAAGAGGGAGGGAGGAGGAAGAAAAGCTAATCTTCAGTGAATGTAACCTTCACCTGGGCTCTGTTTAGTCATTTTATCTCTACACTTATTCAGCCATCATAACATTTACTCAAGGTCTTTTCTCTTTCGGGCCTGGTGTTCTCATGAAGCTCACAGGCTGAAGAGATACTCAAAGTGAGAGAGTCAATTCCTAGGCAGGTTGATAAGAAGTCCAGGGGTACCCAAGGAGAGAGGGGTCTGGGGTTCTCAAGGAGGAGGAAAGGACAAGAACCTTTTTTCCTCTTTTTTCTTAGTCTTAGTCACTTAAAACGTTTGTTTGTTTGTTTGTTTTTCTTTCTTTAGGCCCGGAACTGATGATTACACAACTCAGTTTAAACTCTGTGAAAGAAAGTGAACTTGCTCAGTCGTGTCCGACTCTTTGCAACCTCATGGACTGTAGCCCACCAGGCTCCTCTGTCCATGGGATTTTCCAGGCAAGAGTACTGGAGTGGGTTGCCATTGCCTTTTCCAGGGGATCTTCCCAACCCAGGGATCCAGACTGGGTTTCCCACATTGTAGGCAGATGCTTTACCATCTGAGCCACTTGAATTCTGTACTAGGGATTGTATACCAACAATGTATCTGCTTGAGGACCGTTTCTCCTTCCTGAAAACCTTCTGATTAATCCTGATATCTCAGAATGTATATTATGGGAATGGGTCTGGTAGGATCTTTCTGTTAAACTCTAATCCTGTTCGTCCTAAAGCGTTGTGAGAGTGGCTCTGGTAAAACTTTCACAACCCTGAGACCTTCTTTTGATTTAAAGTGAAGTCACTCAGTCGCGTCCGACTCTTTGCGACCCCATGGACTGTAGCCCACCAGGCTCCTCCCTCCATGGGATTCTCCAGGCAAGAGTACTGGAGTGGGTTGCCATTTCCTTCTCCAGGGGATCTTCCCGACCCAGGGATTGAACCCTGGTCTCCTGCATTCCAGGGAGATGCTTTAACTTCTGAGCCACCAGGGAAGTCCAGTAACTAATTTAAAAAGTATATACCTCCCTTGCTCACACTAGCAAGGGGGGCACCCCTTCTGATATCTATGTCAGAAGCTTTCTCTGACCTTTTTCCACTGTAATAAAACTCTGCTACACAAACGCTCTTGAGTGATCAATCCTGGCCCTTGGTCCTGAAGCTAAATCTTCTTCAGAGATCATGAATCTGACATCATTCACAGTGAGCTCGACTGAATCTATAACAATCTCTTAAAAGCCAAGTATAATCTTAAAATAAGCTATGCTGCTACTAAGTCACTTCAGTCATGTCCGACTCTGTGTGACCCCGTAGATGTCGGCCCACCAGGCTCCCCCATCCCTGGGATTCTCCAGGCAAGAACACTGGAGTGGGTTGCCATTTCCTTCTCCAGTGCAGGAAAGTGAGAAGTGAAAGTGAAGTTACTCAGTCATATGCGACTCTTAGGGACCCCATGGACCACAGCCTACCAGGCTCCTCCGTCCATGGGATTTTCCAGGCAAGAGTACTGGAGTGGGATGCCTTCTCCAAAATAAGCTGTAAGAACTATTAAAATAAAATAAAATTCAACTGAGTAAAATTTTAAAATCTTAGTGCCTCTATTTAAAGATTTATGAATCAGGCAGCATCCAATTCAGCAGTTAGAAACTGAGGAGTTGCACATAATAAAAGACGTTTATAGGCTGAGGGATCAGGAACAAGGACGTTGTGCTGGGCAAAGAATCCAAGCAGCTACTGCGAGGTTACTTTCCATTAGAGGCTGGAAAGCTTTCTCAGGCAGACGGCTTAACTAGTGATAGTCAGAAGATTCCTGGCTGACTGGTTCAAGAGTTCATTTCTGGAAGAGCCAAAACTGCATTTCCGCCTATTCTGCTGGCATGGCTCCTAACTAAGCAACTCCTCTAGGGCTGTCATCTGGTTTCTAACAGCCCCCTGGGGGCAGCAACAAGGCTTACCGCTGCTGGTTCCCTGCTAAGCACGGTGGCGGGTGTGTCCGTCCCCAAATGCTGAGAGCGCATGTGCTCTGTGCCAGGCCTGGGCTGGGGGCAGGGGCCCAGCCACCACACCTCACAGCCCTTGACACGGGGCTGGTGCCCTGGGATGACCCAGACAGATGGCATAGGGAGGGGGGTGCGAGGCGGGTTCAGGGTTGGGAACTCATGTACACCCGTGGCGGACTCCTGTTGATGTATGGCAAAACCAATACAGTATTGTAAAGTAAAATAAAGTAAAAGAATAAATAAATAAATAAATAAATAAATAAATAAAAAGAGGAGAGTACGACAGAAAACCCCCACACTTTAAAAAGAAGCGATCCTGCTGCTCCCGCGGAGCTGACGCTGTGGAGGGAGACGAGGAATAAACAACAGCCTGTAGAAGAGGCAGCTCCAGGGAGCGAAGGGCGGACGCGGCGCAGCGGGAAGGGGGCTGGGCGGGGGCGGCGGGAGGAGAGGCGTCCCGGCCGAGGACGGAAGGCTGACGAGCCCCAGCGGCGCTGACAGGGCCGGCCCTGGGCCGCGAAGGACCGAGGCGCTGAGGGCAGGAGGCGCGGGGGAGCCGTCACTGCAGATGCACGTGGGGACGTGTCTCCGAGGAGGTGACGTTTACGCTGCGCTCCGGGCCACCATCCCCTTCCCTCGTCACCCAGAGCCAGACACCGAGGATGGCCGCTAACATCACGCGCACTGGCCGGTCCTGAACCTGCGCACCCAGCTCGCTGTTCCCTCCTGAGGAGTCACAGGAAAGGCCCCTGTACTGAATTCCCCTCCCTCCCTCTCCGGACAAGTCCAGTCCCTTCCCGTGTGGCCCAATGGCGTGGCCTGTCCCTCCTCTTGGGAACTCGACGTCATCAACTCTCTTTTCAATGACAGTTGTCTCCTGATCTGTTTGCCTCATTGTGCCTCCAGTTTCCCATTAATACACTGTATTTCAATTTCCCATTAATACACTGTATTTTAAGTTAGCCAAGAATGACAGCGCGCTCTGTAGACACAGAGCGTCTTAATTGAGCACACTCAGTTAAGTGTGGACAAAGGGAGCATGAATTAGGACACTTCTTGCAATGTCCTCAATCAATTTAATGTCTTGTTGTGTGTTAAGTGTGTGTTTTGGAGAAGGGAATGGCAACCCGCTCCAGGATTCTTGCCTGGAGAATCCCATGGACAGAGGAGCTTGGTGGGCTACAGTCCACGGGTCGCAGAGTCAGACATGACTGAGCGACTTCGCTTTCACTTTCACTTTGAATCAGTAATTCTAAATCTGTTAACCATATGTTTGAAAGTATCTTCTGCTTCATTTTCTGTTTTTCTCTTGCAAATGTAAAAACAAAACCAAATATCAAGAGACACACTAAAACAGGTTTTGTTTTCTGTTTTTTCTGGTTGAACTTTATGCCAACAAATCCTAGGTAAGGACTTAGGAAGCTGCCGTAAGTCAAGGCACCAGCAAGGTCACAGGATCTGCAATCAGCAGGGATCTTAATGGTGCCAGAGAGCCTTTTTTTTTTTTTTTTTTTTTTTTTGCCATGCGGTAGGAGGTGGATGCAGTGGCTGAGGGGCCAGAGAGACCCCAGGGCCTTAATGACACCAGTGAGCCAGCTAAGATGCAGGAAGCTGGGCCAGGTACAGTCGTTAGGCCAATATGAGCTGAAACATATTTAATTCTGAATTTCCAGAACCGTTACCCCAAAGAAAATGTTCACCTTCTTCTGATATTCACATAGAAATATTGCATAGACTCTTTTGCCTAGAAATTCTGCTTCCATGGAAGAAAGCCATGAGGAAGACTGCTTGGAGAATATAAGACAGTGTGTTTTTTAGGTGGAGAAAGAGGAAGTGAGTAAATGGCAAGTGCGGTTCAGAAACGGAAAGGGGTCTGTGCAGACCCAGCAGGCTCCCTGTGGTGGAGGCAGGCCGTGCGCTCACTCTCCTTCCCCCTTTCGCTGAGGTCACGTTTATCAGGACTTAGGTAGCTCCAATGAAAACTGCAAGTACAGGGGCTGCCCTGGCGGTCCAGCGGTTAAGCATCTACCTTGCAGTGCGGGGGACACCGGTTCGATCTCTGGTCCCCAGAAGATCCCACGTGCCACAGAGAAATGAAGCCGTAAATACTGAGCCCAGGCATTCTAGAGCCCAGCGCTCCACAGCAAGAGACGCCACCAAAGTGGGAAGCCCAACCACCGCAACTAGAGCACAGGCCCTGCTCGCTGCAGTAGGGAGAGCCTGCAATGCAGCAAGGAAGGCCCCGTGCAGCCAGAAATAAATGGAACCATATTTAAGCAAAACCCCTCCAAGTACAGTGACTCTCAGTGGCGCAGGTAACCCCTGCCCGATGTTCTCAGCACCCTGGCGTACGGGGTCTGCAGGAAGCCCTCCTCCCGGGAAGGCCCAGAGTCTCCATCGGCCAGTGTCTCCCCACTGTGCTGAGCCATCTCCCCACTCACCTCGGCGCAAACTGCTTCTGGTGGCGCCACTCTTCAGGCAGGGGAGTCATCCTTGTGAATCCTCGTCTAAGAATTCATATCATCTCACCTGCACTTATTTCCATATTCCCTAAAAGGAGATCCTTAAAATCCCAATTGTATTCCTTACAAGAGCGTTTTAACACAATCTTGATTTGAACACCTATGTTTTTATTTATCAAGTTTTATGTCTCCTTGGTTGTGTCCTGCGCTCTGGCTCAGCCTCTCTCTTGGCCTCTGCTCTTGGCCTCTCATGAAACAATGTACATTTAAGTCACTTCAGTCATGTCTGACTCTGTGCGACCCCACAGACGGCAGCCCACCAGGCTCCCCCGTCCCTGGGATTCTCCAGGCAAGAACACTGGAGTGGGTTGCCATTTCCTTCTCCAATGCATGAAAGTGAAAAGTGAAACTGAAGTCGCTCAGTCGCGTCTGACTCTTAGCAACCCCATGGACTGCAGCCCACCAGGCTCCCCCATCCATGGGATTCTCCAGGCAAGAGTACGGGAGTGGGGTGCCATTGCCTTCTCCAACAACGTAAAGGATGTATTAATTGCACCCACGCTCCTGTCTCGCTGGCTCCTTTCCACTCTCCCTCGTCTCTCCGCGACATGTGTCACTATGTGCACATCACTGTTACCGTGACGCCCTCCCTTCCCTTGGGAAGCCTGTTATTACTTTCCTGCTTCTTTCTCTGCTGTCCCATGTGTGCCCTGCCCAACATACAGCAGCTTCACAGCAGGCTCTCCCTCACTCTTCTCTTCAGAGTTCCTGCTGGAATTTCTGGACACCACCGCCCAAGTATTTACCTCTGACTGACTCCTTCTTCCCTGGTGTGGGCCCTGTAGCATCTTCCCCTGAATGAAAACCACAGATAAAACCTAAATTCTCCTTCTTCCCCCACTACCTTGAACTCCCCTGTGGATGTCTCCTTCTCATCCAGGCTCAGTGATTCAATATCATCCATGAACCATTTTTTCTATACTCAACCACCTATCTGGCCATATGGATACAGTCTCCAGGGCAGCGGGTGGAGGGATGCTGGACAATGCTGAGACCGCAGGGAGAGGCCAGGCCAGGCAATGCGGGCGCGCGAATGAAGGACAGTGCTGAGAAGAGCAGATTATAGGGAAGTCACAAGGGTGGGAGAGGTTGGAGAGTTGTTTTTTTAAAACAGATCAGGGAGAAATCTGGGGGAGGAGAGGTCGAGTCCCAAGGAAAGAGAAATGATCATTGCATAGCTCCTCGGGGAGCAGGGGGCGGGGGAATCCAGCAACGTGCTAGTTTCCCAGCAACATCCTATCAGATGCTGTATTTCAGTTAGAAATACTTCAGGCTACAAATCCATTAGATTTGTAGAAATTCCTAACGCCTTAGAAATTTATACATTTTCCTGCAATGGAATAAATTAGGCTAAGGTTTTGCATTACATTGCTTATTGTGATATCAAGATGTCATTTTGTATTAGTGTTTATTCCAATGTGGACCAGTAAAGCGTATTATAGCACATCATCTATTCAGTGGACTGGTTTGTGCAAAACAGTGTCCCAAGAGAGACTGTTCCCCAAGATATTGTCAGCCGAGTATAAGCAAGACACCATCAAAGCACTGTGCTCACTATGCTACCGTCTACGGCTTTAAATGTGGTGTCCTCAGCCACTCAGTCCTGCCCGACACTGTGTGACACCGTGGACTGTGGCCCACCGGGCTCCTCTGCCCACTCGATTCTCCAGGCAGGGATGCTACGGTGGGTTGCCGCGTCCTGCTCCAGAGGATCTTCCAGACCCAGGGATTGGAACCTGACTCTCTCGTGTCTCCTGCATAGGAATCTAGGCAGGGATACTGCGGTGGGTTGCCACGTCCTGCTCCAGAGGATCTTCCAGACCCAGGGACTGAACCTGAGTCTCTTATGTCTCCTGCACAGGGAGGTGGGTTCTTTACCACTAGCACCACCATGGGGAGTGAAGAAACAGATATTCACAGTTGCTTGTGCTTACATAAAATGACACTCTGGGGCGTCTCTCCTGATCCAGGGGCTAAGACTCCGCACTCTCATTGTAGGGGCCTGAGTTCAATCCCTTGTCAGGAAACTAGGACCCACATGCCACAGCTAAGAGTTCCCATGGAAAAGGTCCCGCAGACACAGCCAAATAAATACTTAGAGGAAAAAAATAAATAAATAAACCCCTGGAAGGTATTCCTGAGAACAAAATACGTGGCTGACTGTGGAAGCAGCAGGGCCTTGACAAGAAGGGAGGGGGTAGGAAGAACAATGCAATATGAACTATTTTATATTTCTAGTTCTTGAACCTTGTACATGTATTATAAGTTTCTCAGAAATGCCAAGACATTACAAAAATTTTTAAACCTCCAAAGAATAAAACTCACAGCTTTATTTCTACAAACTGAATGAAAATCAAGTTTGTTTTATCAGAAAGATTATCTGGCTTCTCTAAAACATCTTCTCAGGCTTTTCCCGCGCTACCCAGACAGTGGTCCATACGGCACTGTCTGGATTCTTGTCATAACTTGAAGTGAATCTTTTACGCTGTCCTGGGTCCTTGCTGTCCGGCAAACGAAGGCCAGCGTCATCACGTTCCTTGCAGCAGGAGCCCTCTTAGGCGGCACCGACCTTTACTTCCCAGTGGAGCAGTGCATCTACAGAGGGAACAGTGGCGGCGCCTGCATTAGGATCCGAAGAGAACCTGGGAGAAGCTTCTGTGGGCAGCTCATGCCACCGTTGCCACTGAAAACCCAGCCGCTGTCCCTGCTGCGTCCTCCAGGAACCCTCGCCAGCGAGCCGAGCTGCTTTGCTGCCGCCGCTCCTCTGCCCGGCCGCTTTGCTCCTGGAGCCTCCGCTACCCAGACCCAGGCAGCTTCCAGGAGCCAAGACTCCTGCTGGTGAGCAGGGCGCATTCTCTGGTTGTGGTGCCTGGCCTTCTCATTGCAGCGGCTTCTCTTGCTATGGAGCATGGGCCCCAGGGCCCCCAGGCTTCAGCGGTGGCAGAGCATGGGCTCAGTGGCTGAACCTCCTGGGAGTCACTTCCCAGGGACACATAGGACAGAGTCCTGAGCATCCTGAGTGCCCCACAAGGTGGTCTGAAGCGGTGGCCCCTCTGCGTATCAGTGGAGATGGCAGCTGTATTATGTGTCTGTAGGAGTCTGTACAAGGTGACTTTGCATGCAGAAAAGTAAATTTGACGAAATGGCAGATGGCCTCAGCTCTAATAGAAAGATCTCTTCTGAAATCAATTTCTTTCTCCTCTCAGCTTCTCCATCTGAAAGGTGTTACTCTTCATGAGACCCATTCTCTTTTCATTCCCTTCTTCAAAGCCTCAAATTTTGTAGATTTTTTTCAGCATCTTTCCATGTTTATTCCTCAGACAAGATAAGCAAGAGTAAAATTGTCTTATTGGACTGTAAAGATAAACAAATACTTTTAAAAATCAGACTTTCCAAAAGTTTCTAAATTCATTCATGTTCTCACTTTAGTATCCTCAATGCTAAGCCTGTAATGAGCGTTTTTACCTGATTCAAACACAACTCTGGGGTGTGGATTGGTGGCGGGAATCCACAGACCCCTGGAATTTTGAGCTTTGACAGTTAGATCTCCTTTTACAGAAGTGTTAGCAGCCAGTGGAACAAGGAGCATCTAGCGCTAGATTACGGGGCTGACAGCAGGGAAAGACAGTTTATTGGTGGCAGAAAGGATCTGCCTTCTGACAAGCAGCCGCCTCTCAGGGAGGCAAGCCGGAAGAGCCTGCAGAGGCGGAGCCGCGCGCAGGGGGGGACGCTTCAGCCACTCCCTTATCAGCGCGGCCGGCACAAAGGGGTCCTTCCCGGACCTGACCCTGCTTCCTGTTCCTTTAACTCCCTGTGCTCGGGGCTGCTCTGCTGAGAGGGACGCCCCTTTGCTTTTCCTAGACCTCCATGGGCCTTCTCACAGCGCCGGCAGCAGGCAGGCAGAGCGGCGCCACGGGGCAGGCCTGCTCCGGTCACTCCTCTGGGGCCGAGCGGCTGGGAGAGCGCGCTGAGCGGCCACCGCCCCTCTCATGGGGCCAGAGGTCGGAATGTGATGGGACCCGAGGTCGGAATGGGGACGATGGAAGAGCTGTCTTTGCTTTCTTTCACTCCCGGGCCAGGAGCTCTTCACCTGAGGGACTTGGAGAGCCCAGGGAGCCTGTGGCCTCCCTGAAGTGATGCATAAAATGGGTCTGTGCACACACTTTTGTTCAGATAAGAGTAAATGCCCTGGACTCACCCCTTCAGAATATTTTAGCGATTGTTCCTAGTCTGTCCAGATCCTGTGCTTGGAAGCACAACACCGCTGTGGTGGTTTCATCACACTTCCGCTGCTGCCAGTCCCTAGAAAACCCAGCTTTCAGACTCAAGAGAAGCTGGTGGCTGGCGAGGCTTAAAAACACCCTGTGAAGTACCTGGAATCAGGAGCATTTGACTGTACTCTACTGGGACATTTTAAGGTCTAGCAGTTTTGTTAGGGGAAGCCCACTGATTGAGACCGTCCCACCCTGGCCAGGCACCATAGTAACTATTTGCATGAGTTGTTTTCTGACAGGAGAGCCTGATGAGGACGCAGGACTAATAAGCCACCACCAACCTGGAAGAGTTCTGGAAAGGTCTAAAGGAGACACCGGCGTGTCTGTCCACTTTCCAGAATCCCTCTCGACTAGCACCCATCTTGGCTGAGGATGTGTGCTGCCACCAGGAAAGACTCTGAATTAGAATGATTGGCCAAAGACCACCGGAAAACTAATCCCATCACCATAAAACCCGAGACTGCGAGCCATGGCAGAGCAGCTCTCCTGGGTTCGCCTCACCCTACTGCTCTCCACCCGGGTGCCCTTTCCCAGTAAAATCTCTTGCTTTGTCAGCACAAGTGTCTCCTCGACAATTCATTTCTGACGTGTTAGACAAGAGCCCCAGTTTCGGGCCCTGGAAGGGGTCCGTCTTCCTGCAACAGTTTTGCTTTTTCGCTTGTGAGCAGCTAGGTCAAAATTGTTTCCAAACAAGAAAACCGAACTAAACTGTCTGACCAGGGTTACAGGACACAAACTACTTTGGGGTGGGTCCCAGGTTGGCCTGGGATACTGTCATTACCAGGAATCAAAGCAGCAAAGGGCATCCGTGACACAAACCCTAACAGCGTTTTAATCACTGGATAGTTTGGGCTTGGGACTGGCTCCCTAGAGAAGAGAATGGCAACTCACTCCAGTATTCTTGCCTGGAGAATTCCATGGGCAGAGGAGCCTGGCGGGCTCCAGTCTAAGGGATCCAGAGTCGGACACGCCTGAGTGACTTTCACTTTCTTTTTTCAGTTCGGATCCACGGAGAGGTGGAGTGTTTCCTGCGGATATTTGTAAATGCTTCCGACAGATCCAGTTATGTGGCTTTGTGTTCTTCTGGAGTTGCTCCCATGACGTTGATCGGGACTTCATAACGCTTAGGAGCGGCATTACTTTGTTTTCTGTGCAATGGTGCGGAAAACAGTTAAAAAGCAAGTGAACGAAGCCCAAAGCCCCGGAACTGCTTTCCAAACAGGCTGAAGGCGCCACCTACTGTCCAGTCTGCAGAGATGCCCGAGGAAGGGAGTCCAGCCTTGTGGACTGAGAGCCACAGGAACTGCTCACATCGAACTATACTTTTCTACTCACATGCTATTTATAACGAGTTATGTAGTTATATGTATGCTCTCTCCTGACGCACTCTCAGTCTTTGGTTACAGAAAGTAAGATATGGAAAATCACTGAATTGAGGCAGATGGAAAAACAGCATCAGGCTATCATACGCTTTCCAGGGGGTCCCAATTATCCAACGCCAAAATGCCTTTAGAGTTCTGGAGCAAAAATGCTCTTTGCCACTTTTATTCCTAGAAACGACTGAGGCCCAGAGCTCCCTGAGTAGCCCCTCCTGCTGGGGACTTGACTGTATTTATTTTACATGTGTATAAGAGATGACAGAAAAAGAGAAAGCTCTAAAATGGCAAAAGCTTTCAGGTACACCGAAAAGGTGGTTTTTAATGTTGGTTTGAGTGTTTTGCTTTTAGTGGAATGATCCATTATAGAGCAGGCCAGAATACGTTTCGAGAACAAAGTGTGCATTTTCTACCTCTGAGAGATGCTAATTAGAACATGTCTTTACTATGGGCCTGGCATGAATTCAGACTTGCCTTGGGCAGGGAACTGATGTCCAGGCTGCCTTACACCCAGCAAGTGCTCAAGGAATGCTCTAGTGGCTGGAGGGGCCGGCGGCGTGCAGCCAGCGTTTCACTGTTTGTGCTGCTCCTGTGCTCATTCTGTCTCTGACCCTTCAGCAGAGGCTCACTCTCCTCTGCGCAGCTCATCACTTGTTTGACTCTGAAATACATTGGTTCAGATTTTATGATAAGCTGGTTCTGTACAATATGTTGTGTTATTTAAATACAAACAATATACACTCTTGTTTTAATTCCTCCTGAGTTAAAAGTACACTAAAAAACTGGATAATTTAGACTAAAAGTAGAATTTCTCTTTCATCCTGACAAAGTGTCTGTGGTTCATTTGTATATATTCCTCCAGCTTTTTAAAAAACATTTTCAAATGTGTATTTATTTACACGCAGATAATATAGGTTTTTGTTCAGTTAGACAAATAACGTGTGTTGCTTTACACCTTGCTGTTGCTTTTGTCATGTAACAGTATGACTCTGAAGGTGTCACGTTTCCTGTTTTTGGGGGTTCCAGTGGTTTTTAATAGAATACTAAAACTCTTCTTTTAAGAACAACATGACTGCTGCTATAAGCAAAACTCAGGTTCCATCGTAGGCACCCACATGTCAGGGAAATTCAGAAAATGTCTTCAGTTGCCCTGCGCATTCCCATCAATACAGGAATGGAGGAAAACTGCGAAGGAAGGAAAAGTCTCAGTAAATTGAACCCCAGGCACCCCGTCAACCCAGCTCTCAAGGAGGAGGGCGGGGCGAGGAGCAGCTCACTGGCTGAGGGAAGGTCTTGTGATGTCCTGAGTCTCCAGCCTGGCCGGTAGCAGACGAGAGAAATCCAAGGACAGAGAGAGGGTACGAGGAGAAACAGCAGAGGGGGCAGGAAAGGGGGCCTCTGGGCGGCAAAAGCAAGGAAGGTCGCAGCAGAGCCGGCTGGGAGGCAAGCGGGTCCGCGGAGGAGCAGACGGAGAGAACCCGGAGGCGGCTCCCCATC